>NC_048219.1:3685295-3745764 GCF_002007445.2 Ailuropoda melanoleuca | reverse complement strand
AGGGGGCGGGGCGTGCGGAGGCCCCGACGGCTCTCGCGGCGGGCTGTGAGGCCGGCCCAGCTAGTTGCAGCGAGCGCCCCCCGCGCCCCGCTCTGGCAGTCCCGGCGCCCCCGCCCCGCGCCCGCCATGCCCGAGCAGCTCAGCGTCGCCGAGTTCCTGGCCGTCACTGCGGACGACCTCAGCTCCCCGGCCGGGGCCGCCGCCTTTGCCGCCAAGATGCCCCGGTGCCGGGGGGCGGCACTGGCGCGGGAGGAGGTGAGGGGGCCGAGGCGGGGGCGGAGGCGGGAGGGGTCGGGGGTCCCGGCAGGGCCTCTCCTTGACCTTCACGGGCGTGACCGGAGCTGCGTTGGCCCTTACCGCGCCCCGGAAACCTGACCCCTCTCTAGATCTGTGAGAAACGAGTGCATCTCAAACATCGGTGCCCTCACTGTCGAGTCCGGGGGAGGGCCCGAGGGACTTTTTGTGCGGGGGCCTTGAGGTCATCTCGCTGACAGACTTAACAGGTCGGGGTCATAACCCCAGTGCTCTTGCTGACCTGCCCCGTAGCATGCGTGTTTGTTCACTGCTTCACTGCGTCTGTTTGGGTTTTCATCTTCGGAGCCCCACAAGTTTGCTCCCCAAGTCACTCCCGTCCTGGAAAACAGGCTTTCCCGCCTCAGTCCTGAACTTACTTCTCCTGGGCTGCAGGGAGGCCCCCTCCCCTGGCTGCTGGTTCTGAGATTTGGCCGGCGCTTGTGGAATGAATGCGAATGAGAAGGCGCCAGGAGCCGGGGTTCACCTTGGCCAGGCTGTTGGCAAGTTTGTAGTCTCCCCTCCCCTTTTCTCTTTGTCTTTCCCAGCAACGCGTCCCGGGCCTTTTCTTTCGCCCTTGCAGGCTGCCCCACCCCATTCCCGTCCGTACTGGAGTCCATTCCTCTTCTCCCGACCTGCTGCGCTCTCCCCGGCCTCCTCTGCAGGACTGTTCTAGGGCAGACCTGCGGCTTTGGGCCAAGGGAGAATAATGTGGTTGTGCATCCCCCTTTCAGAGGGTGCCCCGAACTGGGTGGCATTTTGGACTTTAGCAGGAGCTCTCATCTTCCATCCTTCACCAGAAGAGTATTGAGTGCCTACTGTGTGGCAGATACAAAGCTCAATAGTTCATAATACCCTGGGCCAGTGTCTTGAAGAGTATCTCCTTCTCCTCCTCTCCCTGGCCGGCTGAACCCCCATCCCAGAGTCTGTGCATCTCTCGGTGGGGGTGACAGAGGATTGTGGAAAGAGCATTGACTTTGCGAGAGGCAGAGCTGTGTTCAAATTCTGGCCCTGCAGTTTGCCAGCTGTGTGAGCTTGGGTATGTGACCTGATCTGTTTGAGCCTCACTTTTGGCATCTATAAAATGGGATAATAATGTTTACCTCACAGGACTGTGGTATTACATGAGTCAGTGTGAGTAAAGCATGCATCTTGATAAATGGAACGATTATCAGGTTAATTGATGGACCTTTTTAGACAGAGACCGGGTCTCTTGTCCTCATTTCTCTCACAGAGCCTAGCCTAGTGCATTCCACATAGTAGGGTTACAGGCTTTCATTAAAATAAGAAGCAGCCAGTGACCTTTTGGCTTCTTTCCTTGGGCAGAACCAGTGACTGGGAGTCCACCGCCTATGAATGTGGATTCTGTGTTTCTGGGAGATTCCCAGGGAAACTGTCCTGACGGGAGAGTGCTTCCTGAAGTTTGTCTTCATAGCCTTACATTTCGTGACCTGGAAGAGTTCAGTGCCACTGGCATCCTTAGGGCTTTCATGGTTCACCCTCCTCTCTGGGTTGTTCATTAAAATGTTAAATTAGAGCAGGAGCAGGAGAAGGGACTGTACTATGAACCTTTCTCGAGGGACAGAAATGCCCATTTATGCCTGTGCATCTGGCCTTGCCTGGCTGGTGTGTGTTAGCACTTGTGTGTGCTGGGGAACGAGTGGGGGGAAGTAGCAGGGGGAGACCTTGGAACAGGTCTGGAGGCTGTTGTAGACTCTGGTCAGGGCTCAGCTTTGCCCCCGTTCAGGCCAGACAAAAATCCGGCCTCTTTTGCCTTCAGGACTTTGATTTGGTGCATGTGAGGGTTTGTTTTTGCAGCAGAAAGCCTGTGGCACCCAAACACAGCTTTTCTCTTCAGCATTTCAGTGTCTGAAAAGTTAGAATCTGACCTTTGGATTGGACTTTCCTGAGGTTTCCTGTTTGATTTTGCATTCATGTTTATATTTACATGTAGGTTGATGCTGACATCCGCCCACCCCCCAGCTCCCCCACTCCACCCCTACCCCCATTCTGGACATGACTAACCCACCCCCAGGCTTGAAGCTCCATTTGGCTGAACTAAAATGCGACAGATTCTTAAAGCAAGTCTTCCTGTCCCTGCTGGTTTCCCGGGAGTAACAAGAGACTCTGTCCTGGGACTTCCAGCCCTTTTTTGCAGTCCTACTAGGAAGGACCCTGGGCAGGCCACTGAAAAACTAGAATGTCAGCATTGAGCAACACTTTAAGATAGAGATCACCTAGGAACTCTCATTTAAGTTGGGGAAACTGATGTCCAGAGAGTACAAGAGACTTGTCCAAGCTCCTCCTTCTGGGTAATAGAAGAATTGGCATTGCCACCCAAATATTCTAACCCCTGATCCTATTCTGTTTCCTTCTAAAGTCCAAATGTCTGTTCTCCCTATGTAATCTCTCTGAACCTCAGTTATTACACCCTTAAAATGGTCTAATAATCCCTCCTTGCTTTCCTCTCTAGGTTGGTAAGTTTTTTGTTTTTAATTGTGAAACACTATACAAATGTGAGGGAATATTAAGACAAATAATCATTCTGTCAACCACCTCTTTCCTGTACTGAGCCCCTTTACAGTCATCATCTCACTTTTATTCACAAGAGCACAGGGGAAAATGGGCCCAAGAAGGTTAAGGCAGTCACCTAATGTCACATAGTGGGTCTGTCTGACTCTAAGTGTATTACCTATCCAGTTGGTGCCATCTCTGAGCTAGGCACCAAAGACATAGAGATGCTACTCTGCGTTGCTGGCTGGCTGGGGAGATGTGGCCTATCTTAGGGAGATTAGTAGGAATCACAGGAGTCTGTCCTGAGTGCCTAGAAAAAATTATAGAAAGGTGCCATAAGAGGCCAGTAGGGTGGGGGGAGTGAGAGAACAGTGAGGACTGGTGCAGTCAGGGAGAGCTTCCTGGAGGAGGTGACTTCCAGATGGGTCTTGAAAAATGGAAAACCTCCATCATTCAGTGGAGAGGGTGAGTGAGTGAATTTGGACACTGGTAGGAAGAGAGCATATTCGGGAGCCACGTAAGCCATTTTGACCAGTGCTGAAAAGTCATGCTATAGTGCGCATCTCAAACTGCTAGTGAACTTCGATCTCCTGCTAGATCTTAGATAAAGCAGTCTTCCACAAATAGGAGATCTTCCAAGGCTTGTGTCTCATATATCTATTTGAAGGTTAATAAAGTTTTAATTGCACACAGGACATGATAATTTTTTATTAAGTTTTAAATTTTAATTCCAATATAGTTAGCATATAGTATTATAAAGACATCATTTATAATTAAAACATATAAAAACATAGCAGAAAAGGCAAAAGTCACCTCTCATCGTGCCTCACGATCCTTATACTCTTCCCGGAGGTAATAGCTGTGGAAATGTGTGTGCTTCCCAATATATGTCTTCAAAGAAAACACATAATCGTAAGGGGCTGGTGGTTAGAAGGATGTTTACCTCGATTAGTATCATGTCTTATATTACATAGTTCATATTTTATTGGAGTCAGATTTGTCTTTTCCTTTGTGGCTTTTGCTTTTTTTTTTTTTTGAATCCTGTTTTAGAAAGAATTTTGTTGCTAATACTCTTGTGACTTTTATATTCTGCTTCATCATGTGTCTTTATTTGTTTTACAAAAATAATAAGAATTATGTAATCTTCGAGATTGTTTGTTTGCAAGAAACATAAGCCCTCTCAAGCTGTTTATGTTGAAAGGAAACTTGTTTTAAGGAATTAGAGGGGCCTCATGGGAATGAAGCGAGGTAAGTAATAGGAGACCGCACCAGGGCCTCGCTTGAGGCTGGGAAGTCATCAGGAACAAAGGCAGCTGCTTCATCAGTCTGGCTCTCTTGCCTCTCTTTCTTTCTGCACATCTGAACAGTGCTTTTGCTCACTTGTCATCACACAGGCCCCGGAAGGTATCACACAGTCTTCTGGGGGAGATAGGCAGCTTCAGCCCCCACATTCCCGTGACCTCACTGGTCTCGTGTCTGAAGGTAACCAAGCCGGTCTTGGGTCCCACTTCCCAGTTCCTGGCGGAGAGGTTGATGGCCTGGCTCTGCTTCTGGATGGGTTCTAGAAAATGGCCTTCCTCCCCCGGTTTCATCAGCAGAGGTCACGGAAGGCTAGACTTAGGCAGGGGAAGCGTGGCTACAGAGGCCTGTGCTATGGGAGGGAACGCTTCTCAGAGAAGAGGGGCCGAGCTGGGAAAGTGCCTGCCCCCAATGCACCATCTAAGATCCAGGGAGAGGCACAGTACTCGTCCTGTTTTCTGCCTACTTGGTTGTCCAGGTGTAGATGGACCCCAGTTTGGAAAGCGCAGGTTCAGTGGAATTACAAAGATGGAGAGCTCGGCGCGCCTGGGTGGCTCAGTTGGTCGGACATCCGGCGCCTGATCCCAGCTTGGGTCTTGATGTCAGGGTGGTGAGTTCAGGCCCTGAGTTGGGCTCTGTTTTGGGCGTGGAGCCTACTTAAAAAAACAAAACACATGGAGTGTAGCATGACTTAGAAGGCCGTGACTGCCAATTCGTCACTTGGGTTTTTTGCTGGACACTGGGGACCAGTGAACCCAGTCATTTTGTCCAAGGAATGGATGAGGCCAGTCCTGCTGAGGAACACAGCAGCCAGCATAGTGCCTGGGGACTGCTCAGTGCCAGGCCCTGTATTACGTGCTGGGTGGACACATTGCTTATTAAAAGAAATACAGGCCTTGCTCTGTTGTGCTTACAAGTCTTCTGGGGAAGACAGCTAGTAAACAGATTAACAAACAAGTTAAGTAATTGCATGTTGTGATAAGTGGCATGAAGGCTCATTCTCCTGGTCAAGGCCTTCCTTGGGCTTTGGTCCTCGGTCCTCATTTCTTTGCATGCTAGCCCCTCCCCAGACAATCCCATCCACACCCATGGCTTCGGTCCTCTCTCATCTTTAAGTGACTCGCTCACACATTGGCATATTCAGCCCAGACCTCATGTTCAGCTGCTCGCTTGGCTATTTCACTTAGACATCTCAACATGTCCAAATCCACACTCATGACTTCCTGCACAGGCTGGCCCTTCCAATATCCCCTTCTCCGTGAGTGGTTCCTCCCTCTATTCTGTTACACCGGCCAGAAACCTTGTACCTTCACATGCATCCTTCATCACCAAGGGTCACCTGTTCTATAAACATCTCCACAGCCTACCCTCTTCTCTACATCCCGACGCTGGTCCAAACCGCCATCACCTCTCCCATGGCACACTACAGTGGCCTCTTAACTTGTCTTTCTGCTTTTATTCTAGCTCAGTTCTCCTTAATAGCACCATATCTCTCTCCTTTGCAGCACACATCATAGATATATTTTGTATTTATTTGTATAATGATGTTATTAAAATCTGATTTCTCACTCGATTTTGACTTCCATGAGAATAGAATCTAATCTCACCACTGTACCCCTGGTATTTACCATAACACCATAGTAGGTGCTCAGAAAATATTGGTTGGATAACGAATACAAGAAGAAAACTAAAAAGGAGCATTAATAGAGAATAATGGTGTGAGGGTGCTCCAGATCGAGGGAACAGTCGCAAAGGCCCTGAGGCAGTAAAGAACATGAAGTATCTGATACTGAAAGGAGGCCAGAGGGGCAGAAGTGTAGTGATGAGCAATGGAAGAGCAAGACCAGAGGAGTTTGGGAAGGCAGGCAGGGGCTAGATCATATTCAAGCTTGTAGGCCCTGGTAGCGGGTTTGGATTTTATCTGTTTTGCAGGCAAGCAGCATGACCCAATTTCTGTTCTAGAAAGATCGTATCAGCTGCCATGTGGAGATCAGATTGGAGGGAGCAGGAGAAAACCCAAGGACGCTGTTGCAGCCGTTCATGGAAGAGATGATGGAAATGTGGGTAGGGCCGTGACTGGTGGAGGAGAGAAGTGGACAGATCCTAGAAGTATTTTACAAATAGCAATGTTAAGACTTGTTGATGGAGTGCATGTGGGGGGTGGTCAAGAACGGTCCCCAGCTTCCTAAGGAAGAGTGCCATTTACCCTTTCCTAGGAAGGGGAAATCTGGGAGAGAAACAGGTTTGGGGGAAAGTCAGGAATCCTGTTTGTATAATCTTATAGGTCTTTGAGACATCCAAATGGAGATGTCAAGAAGGCGTTTGGATATCTGAGTGTGTTTGTTTGTTTTGGATATATGAGTCTGGAGATGAAAGGAGTGGGCTGGAGATACACATTAGAGAGTTGTCAGAGTTGAGATAGTGGGTTTCAAACTTGCATCTGGGTAAGAATCACCTGATACCACTTGTAGAGAGTCTAATTTAGCAGCCATATCTTGCTTAGGCCTCTCATTGCAAACAACAGGAACCAACCTGAGCTGCTTCACACAAAAAAGGAGTTCATTGAAAGGGAATATTCAGTAGGTCACAGAATTTCTGGGAAGCTGGAGAGCTGGGGTGAGGCAGCAGGCAGGCTCTCAGCCAGAGTCACTCCACTGAGCCAGTTTGGCAAGGACACTGCCGCCAGAGGCTAAATGTCACAGCTTGTTACTGCCGCCGCCCTTGGAGACTGGGCTCCCTCGTTGCTGTGCCCACCAGCATAAGATCCTCCACTCTCCACTTCTGATTCGGAGCCTGCAGTGAGTGCCTGTTTGGCCCAGCCTCACCCCCACACCGGGACCCTAGCTGCAAGGGAGTCTGGAACCGCAAGCATTTGGTCTTGTCAGCTTTTGTAGGAGGCGAGCTCTGCCAAGACTTGCGCTGCAAGTAGTTTCGCAGATGGAGGAAGGAGATCCAGATGCCAGACTGGCAAAAAGTGGCAAATGTCCTTGGCCGGTTTGCCAGCAGGCAGGGGGGTGCCTGGGAATCTGCATTTTAACCAGCACTCCAGGAGACGCTCATGCAGGTGGTCCATGGACCACATGTCCATACATTACAGTAGCTGCTGTTTAAAGCTGAGGGAATGGATGAGATCGCCCAGGGAGAGGAATGAAGAGGGCCCCGGGTCCAAGCTCTGGGGAGCTCCAGGGCTGAGACAATAAGGGGGGAAGTAGACTAAGAAGGAGCTGCCAGTGGGGAAGGAGGGAACTCAAGAGAGTACAGTGCCCCGGAAGCCAGGAAAGGAATGTTTGGAGGAGGGAGCCATGCTCAGCTCAGTCAGACGCTGCCTAGATGTCCAGAGGCAAAAATAAGAAAATGGCGGACACAACCCCTGAGCGTGGCAACATGGCGGTCGTGGATGAACAGGTTAGGAGCAGGGCTAGTGCTGGCTTCCCCTCTATACTGGCCTGGACTGATCCAAGGAGTGGGCTGATGAGACGTTCTCCTGAGATGGCGAGCAGACACAGGGGATGATGGCTGGGGACCTGCGCCAAGAGGGTTTTCCCAGGTGGGCTTAGAACGCAGCCCCGCCTGAACCCAACGCCTTCCCAAACCTGCCTCTGCACGAGGGCAGAGGGTCCTCCCAGAGTGTCCGCCTCCGGCCGGCCCTGGAGAGTCTCCTCCCCTCTCTCAATTTCAGTCTTCAATGTTCACTTCCTTGCCCAGTGTTCAGCTGTTTTGGGCCACTGAGGTGACACGAGCAGGTTTGAGGACAGAAACTGGAACTTCGGGGCAAGGCAGAAGGGAAATGCTTTCTCCCAAGGCAGTTTGGTAGTCTAGTCCTCAGACAGACGTTGTTGCTAGAAGATCCTATTTTTTTTTTAAGATGGTTATTTATTTGTTTGAGAGAGAGAGAGTGAGCAAACAGGGAGAGGGGTAGAGGGAGAGGGAAAGAGACGACCTCAAGCAGACT
The DNA here is from genome assembly GCF_002007445.2 of Ailuropoda melanoleuca. Lineage (NCBI taxonomy): Eukaryota > Metazoa > Chordata > Mammalia > Carnivora > Ursidae > Ailuropoda > Ailuropoda melanoleuca. The sequence continues at coordinate 3,737,708 of NC_048219.1, read as the reverse complement.
CCCCACTGACCATGGAACCCAACGCAGGGCTCCATCTCATGACCCTGAGATCATGACCTGAGCCGAAACCAAGAGCCAGACCCTCAACCAACTGAGCCACCTAGGCGCCCTGCCAGAAGATCCTTTCAACGGCCCCGAGCACATGAGGCAGTGTGGCCCGTGGAGGAACAGTGAGTTCCCTAGTCTCTGGGGCAGAGCCCTGGGCACCCTCTGTCCTGGGAACACTGTGACTGGGCCTCAATGGGGTCGGTGAGTGGGCCTCACTGTGGAGGGTGCAGGAAGCTGACCTGGGAACAGCTGCTAAATGTTCTCTAACTCAACTGGCTTTTGACCTTGCCTGAGCTTTTAAGAACTTCAGATGCTGTAGGCTCCGCCCAGACAGACTTTATGAGAATCTCCCAGGGGTGAGGCCCGGGCACGTGAGCCGTTCAGAAGTTCCCTAGGCGAGTGATGAGCAGTCAGGGTGAAAACGATTGTGGTGAGCTATGGCATGCCCACGTGAGGTTGCTGAACTTACCAAACACCCGCTGTGTGCAAAGGCAGGAAGATAGGTTCTGAGGGAACAGCGATGACGAGATAAGACACCCATCTGGAAAGGAGAAGGACTTATGCCCATGGAGAGCTGATTGACAAGCCACATCCTACAGAGAGGAGGCTGAGGTCTAAGGAGAGAGTCCAGGGACTGACATCTGACAAACCTGGGTTTGAATTCCTATTGGCTGTGTGACCTCAGGCACATGACTTCACCTTTCTGAGTCTCAGTTTCCCCATCTGTAAATCATGGGCGATGATAACTGTCTTGTGGGGTCGTTCAAGGCGATTACATATGAAGCATCTAGCATATTCCTTGCACATAGCAGATACTTAACTTTTTAAAAGTCCCTTTTACTAAAAACGCAATTACACCTGCATGTGGGATAGCTAAAGAGATCAGGAACCACACAGAGGAAGCGAGATCACTGCAGCAGGAATGAAGCCATTGCTATGAGTGAGCGCCAAAATTGTCTGGGCCGTCCTGGCACCGGAGCCAAAAGAGGAATCTTGGGTCCCCTGCGGGTGTCCAGGAGTGAAGAGCTGAGCTCAGTTCTGGACCAGGCAGTTTCTTCCCTCAGCCCTGCCCTTTGCTGCCTCTCAACCGCTCATTTCTTCATCAGACGTTTATTGAGGGCCTCCGTGAGTCTGTCCTGACTGCATGGGACAGTCTCCGGGGTTGCTTTTAGGTAGATTTCTTAAAATTGAGATAAAATTCACCATTTTTTAAATTTATTATTATTATTTTAAATGAAAGTAAAATTCACCATTTTAACCATTTTAAAGCTTGCAGGTCCAGGGACTTTGCTGTCCAGACCGACCTCTTACTCCAGAATATCTCCTCACCCCAAAAAGAAATGCTGTGCTCCTTCTTAGTCATTCCCCACTGCCCCTCCCCCAGCCCCTGGCCACTCTCCTCCCTCTGGATTTGCCTGTTCTGAATATTTCATATCAGTGGACTCCTCCAATATGTGGCCTTTCATGTCTGGTTTCTTTCAGTTAGTGTCATGTTTGCAAGGTTCTTCCATGTCATCTGGGTGGCTTTAAAAGCAATAAAAATAGGAACGGCAAACAGCAGGCCGTGCTGTAAGCATTTCCCGACTCTAACCCCTGTAATCCCCATAAGGAAGTGATGGCGCAGAGAGACTAACAGCTTAGTAAACAGGATCGCCAGATAATATCCAGGATGCCCATGCAATATCTGGGACATATTTATCCTAAAAAAATTATTCATTGATGATCTGAAATTCAAATATAACTGTATGTCCTATGTTTATGTTTGCTCAATCTGACAAACTCTACTAGCAGTAAGTGGCAAAGCCAGAATCTGGACTTGGCCGTCCAAAGCCCTTGGGAGTGCTTGACCTCCCACTCCGTGGGTCATGCCTGACTCTGATTTAATAGGTCTGGTATCCTTACTTTTTGAAGTGCTCCAGGTGATTCCCCTGGCAGCCGGGGGGTGTGGGTCTCAGGGCCTGGGTGTACAGAGAAGATGGTTGCTGGGCAGGAGAGCTAGGCTACAGCCCCCTTCCTGTACGCAGGGCACTGGGCTACAGGCTGAAATGCCTGACTGTATTCAGTCCTGTGAGATAGATGCTGTTATTATCCCATTTGACAGATGGAGAAATGAAGGCTCTGAGAAACTAAGTCACTTGCTCCAGGTCACCCAGCTAAGACTATCGGAAAGAGAATTTGGACTTCAACACAGTGTGATGTGAAAGCTGGAGTCCTGAGCTCCTGTTGCTTTTTCTGTGTTCACATAGGGCCTTGCTAATATTCATCCGTTCATTCACTCAGTTATTCATTCCACGAACGTTTATGGCTATTCATGTGTTGGGCCCTGTGCTGGGTGCTGTGGATTCAAAGGCAAATGAGCCGATCCCCGCCCTTTGGGTCTTCAGCCCCAGTGGGAAGTCAGACGTGTGGTACATAAGGGCCACGAATGCCCCAATGGGCACAGGGAAGCATAAAGGCAGGAGGGATGGGTTCTGGAGGGGTCAGTTCTGTTGAGGTAGGGAGGTGGTGACCTAAGCAGAGTCCCGGAAGGCTAAGTGTCTACTAGGTGGAATGGAGGAGGCACCGTCCAGGCAGTGGGAACAGCATGAGCAAAGGCTTGGCGGCTGGCAACAGCCTGGCATGTTGAGGAAATTGCAAAGCTGGGTAGGACTGGGGTTTATGGGGTCAGTGATGGATATCCAGTTGGGCGCAGGGAGGGGATTCATCCAGGCCAATAAGGGAACCAGAGAATGGGAGGCGGGGGACCCTTGGCTCCTCTATCCAGAGAGGGCAGGCCAGGCTGTCTGCAGAGTTGGGTGGAATTCAGGGCTTGGGGCCAGGAGTCAGACGGGAATCTAAGGCGATCGGTCCGGCAGAGTTCTTGCTGTCTTAGCTCATCACTGCCTAGCAGTCTCCTGAGAAAAATCCCAGCCAGGAAACTTGGGGTTTGCAGAGGCCTCAGCTTACGCTGAGGGTGCGGCTCCCTTCCTGCAACCCCTCTTCCTCCCCGCTCCCCACCACCCTGCAAGGGGCAGCTGGGGAGGCTGAGCAGCTTCCCTGGCTGGGGAGACATCTGCAGGGGCCCAGCGGAGGGGGACCACAGCCAGTCACGGGCTCTGGCCGTGCAGGAAGGAAAACAGCAAGAGGCTGAGGGACCCTGAAATAATAAATGTCAGAGCTGGCAGGAGCCTTCCGCATCCCGCCCAGCCCCTTCATTCCAGACTCCAGATGGGAGCTGGGAGTCAGTCTGGGAGGGAAGGAGACTGAACAAGGTCACAGCAGGGGCAGGGGTAGAGCTGGGGCCCGGGTCCTGGCTCCCAGGCTCTGCAGTTTAGCTAGTGCAGGGGCTGCAGGCAGACAAGGCTAGGGGCCCTCCACGTAGGAGATGCACAGAGGAGCTGCAAAGAGCCCTGCCCTGCTCTCTGGCGCCTACTTCTGACGGCCCCAGCCTGGACTCCTGGGTCCTGGGGGGCAGGAGCCTTGCCCGTCCAGATGAAAACCATTTGGAGACGTGTTCTCGCTGGTGCCTGAGGTCGGAGCAGCCTTGCAGGATACAATTAACAGGACTCTGAGCCCCAGAGCATTGACGTGGAAGGAAATTTAGCACTCATGTCCATCAACTCTAAGGTGTACAGATTGGGAAACCGAGGCACAAGAGGAAGGAACGTGCTCAGAGGGACACAGAAGGGCTAGGAGTCACCTGGTACTGAATGCCACCTCCTCACTGCTGCACTTGGGCAGGGCTCTCCTGGCTTCTGCCCTGATCTTAACCCTGCAGAGGCAGGCCTAAAATTCAGTCCCTTTCCCTTACCTCAAAATGTTTCTGCATTACATCTCAAGATGTCTGACATCCACCACTATAGAAAAAATACAGCCTAGGAGCGCCTGGGTGGCTCAGTCAGTTAGCGTCTGCCTTCGGCTCAGGTCATGATCCCAAGGTCCTGAGACCATCCCACGTAGGGCTCTCTGCTCCGCGGAAAGCCTGCTTCTCCCTCTTCTCCCTGCTTGTGCTCTCTCTCACTATCTCTGTCTCTCTCTCTCTCAAGTAAATAAAATCTTAAAAAAAAATACAGCCAAATTTAATATTCACAGTAGTGCTTACAGAGATAACAGGCTCAGCCAGGTGGGATTCACCTCATGCTTTGCTGTAGTGTGATAATGACAGAAGGCTCTGGAAACTAAGGGTTCTACTCTTCCTGGAGCTGTCTACTTGGCCTTGAGCCAGTTGCTTAATCTACCCCGGCCTCAGTTTCCTCATCTGCAAAATGGGAAGGATAATGACTACCTCACAGGGCCGCTGGGAGGAATAAATGAGGTAAACATAAAGGGCCTGCCCCGAAGTGATCACTCAGTGAGAAGGGGGGTAATTGGATTCATGTTAGTTAGTAGACTCACCCTGGGACCTTGGAATCCAATCCTTCATGTTGTGTGTGATCAGCTTTGGGTTGGGCTGGGCTGTGTTCCCCATCACCCTGTCGTGCCTAGGGGATGAGTCTGCACCCCTTTCTCCCACTCGGACACGGGTCTGCAGCCAAGCCATAGAGCTGATCTCTCTACCATCAGAATTTACCACGTCACTCCTCTCTCAACCAGAGCCCTGCTCCCCATCACCTGTGGGATAAAACCCAGGGGTTTGGTTAACAGTATGGACTCCGGAGCCTGACACCCTGGGTCTAAGTCTAAGTTCCACCACTTACTAGTTGTACGAGCCTGGACAAATGCCAAAACTTCCCTGGGCCTCAGTATCCTCATCTCTAAGACCTCCTGGGACTATTGACAGGGTTACATGAAATGGTACTGAGTATGTCACGTGTGGTAGAGCGTGCGACTCTTGATCCTGGGGTTGTGAGTTTGAGCCCCACGTTGGAGGTAGAGATTACTTAATAAATAAAAGTTTTTTTAAAAAGTTTGTTACACGCTTACAACACAGCCTGGCATACAGTAGTGCTAGAAGCCTCTGCTCAGCTTTCTCTGTGAGCTTGGTCTCCCAGTGGGTCATTCTGGGCCCTGCCCGGCCCTGAGGCCTCACTGTTCACCGCATCCCCGCTGGCCGTGATAAGTGCTGCTGCAGGAAGCTCCTGGCTGGTCCCCAAATGTGGGAAATGTTCCTACCCAGGGACTTCGCCAGGCACCTCTCCTCTCTTAAAGTCGCCTTCCCCTGTCTCACTTTGCTCCACCAATGTCTCCTCGTTTTTTAAGGCCGTGGAGAAACATCACTTCATCTCAGCACGGGGTGGGTCCTCTTTGTCTGTGTCCCTACGCAGGCTTCTCTTCTGCTCTGGGCTCCCCCAAGGGCCTCCTCAGCTCTTCGATATTGTGTCCTGTCTCCCACACAGGCATCTTGAGGGCAGGACCCGAGCTGACATCCCTTTCTCCCCAGCACCCATGCAGGGCCTTGGGGACAGCAAGGCCTTCAGAATGTGTGAATGAACTCCTACTATGTGCCAGTGACTCGTTAGGGACCTTACCACAGCTCCTCCCCCTGTCCCACTGGGTGGAGAGGGATAGGTTTGCGGATTTGAGCTTCCCGGGCAGACACTGTTAAGGGTGTGGAGTTGAGCTGGGATTGCCCTGGAGGTGGGATGCCGGAAATACTTCTCAGTCCCACCCTTTCCCTTCCTTGCTGGCCACCCAGGAAGGGCCCAGTGGGGCTCTCTGCCTTTCTCTGGATCTGGTGGTTGGGCAGGTGGACGAGAAAAAGCAAACTTTAGAGCCTGACTTGAACAGGACAGTTCACGTTTGCATGGGATACAAACTTCCCCCATCTTTGTATGAGTTGATTCTCAGTGGGGGGTGACTGGAGCAGCAGTGACTGTCATTCCCATTTTGCAGGTAGACTGCCAACGGCTGAGAGATGCTGGGGACTTGCTCAGGGTCTCCGAGCGAGTGAGAAATTGGGTCTGGAATAGACTCCCTTCACATCCTGTGCTCTTTCCACTATGTGCCTTTTGTAATCAGGCCACGGAGCGTGGAGGCTGCCTCTAGCCAGCAGGTCAGCCTTTCCCCCTTCCTGCCTGCCCCTCAAGACCCTTCCGCCTGATCCTTGCCCTCCATTGGCCCTGTGCCCCATGCCCCTGGCCTCCCTCAGGCCAACTTCTCCAAACCCTCTCTTCCATCCCATTCCCCTTGTCAAAAGCTGTGCCCTGACAGCTGTCCATTGCAAAGAATCAGTTCCACATACTAAGGTGTCAGGGGCTGGTCTCCCTAACTTAGGGCAGTGCTTCCCTGCCTTTCTGAATGTAAGAATCCCTCGTCGGGGCGCCTGGGTGGCTCAGTCAGTGGAGTGTCCAACTCTTGATCTCAGCTCTGGTCTTGGTCTCAGGGTCATGAGTTCGGGCCCCCCAAACCCATACCCCACACTGGGTATGGACCCTCCTTAAGAAAAGGAAGAAGGGACAGAAGGAAGGAAGGACAAACCCCTTGTCTTCTTGTATTAACTCTGTACTGTAGAAATGTTCAAACATACACAAAAGGAGACTCACCCAGCATCAAGAACTATTAATATTTTCCCAATCTTATTTTTTTCGTCTACTAGCCCTTACTTTTTTATGAATTTATGGAGAATTTGGAACTGTCACAGAGATGGAACAAAATTATGAACAACCTCCATTTACATGTGACCCAGTCCTGCCCTGATTCTCATCCTATTCTGAAGCAAATGCCAAAAATTCGCTTAAATTCCAAAAAATGTTTTAAAAAGCAAAGGTCCATGAGTTGTCATTTGTCAGTGTGTGTTTTGAGCCTCTTATGATTTCCCCTCCATCGTTTCTGGTTTCGTTTTTTGTGACCCCCTTGTTAAACCAGTGGCTTTTTCTGTAGTTTCACACGGTCTGTGCTCACTGCCGCATTCCCCAGGCGTGGCTTCATGAATTTCTCCATCTGCATTTCCCGTACATTAGTAGCTGGACGTAGAAATGAGAAGCCAAGGGGATTTTTTGTGTGTGGTTGTTTTTTTTGTTTGTTTTGTTTTTCTTTTTTCTTTTTTCTTTTTTTTTTAAGATTTTATTTATTTAATTGACAGAGACAGCGAGAGAGTGAACACAAGCAAGGGGAGTGTGAGAGGGAGAAGCAGGCTTCCCGCTGAGCAGGGAGCCCGATGTGGGGCTCGATCCCAGAACCCTGAGATCATGACCCGAGCCGAAGGCAGATGCTTAACAGCTGAGCCACCCAGGCTCCCCATGCTTTTTTCTTTTTATATGTCATTTCATTAAATGTTTTAAGTGTAACTTGGCTTGCTCGTTAAAATATCGTATTTTAATTTTAGCATTTAATATGTAGTACATATAATTTAATTTTCTTTGTGGATATGAAAGCTCAAAGGAGCCAAGATTCTGCCCCCTCACAGGGGGACCCCTCTTTAATGTCAGAGTTTCATTGACCTTCCATTGAAATCATATTTTGAGTATTGCTTGAGAAATTTGGAAAAGGAGAAAAAGTTACCATGAATTCAAGAATGCTTTTTAAAAATTATTTATTTATTTATTTGAGAGAGAGAATGAGAGAGAAAGCACAAACAGGGAGAGGGAGAAGCAGGCTCCCCAAGGAACAGGGAGCCCGACGTGGGGCTCGATCCCAGGACCCCGGGATCATGACCTGAGCCGAAGGCAGGTGCTTAACCGACTGAGCCACCCAGGCGCCCCACCATGAATTCAAGAATGCTTTTAAAGACTTTTATGTCTTATCAATCATAACAGCTACGTACAGGTTTGGAATGTGGTCATGCTAACCTGTGAGACTTTTTTTATTGGTCTCTAGTGCTTCTTGTCAGTGTGGCTTCATAGGGCCTGGGTAGTAACTCTGTGGACGTCCAGGGTCGGGAGTCCACAGACTAGAAGTGAACAGGGGGTTAGACTGTCACAGTTTGGGTCCCTGGTGCATCTCTGCTACTGTGTGGCTGCGTGAGCTCAGGCAACTTCCTTCACCTCCCTGAGCCTCACTGACTCTTCAGCCAGATGGGAACAAGAGCGGAGACTGCCTTGTTGGGATGCTGTGAGTCTTACAGGATGGATGTGAAACTGCTTTATAAACTGTAAAGCCCTGTAAAAGTGTTAGTTTGTATTCTTTCCTTAGTTTGTTTGCATTTCCAATGAAACCTGGGGCAAGAAACTCATCGGAGCCTTTGTTCTGCAGTCTGTAGGATGAGGGGGTGGTGTTAGATTATCTCCAATGTTCTGTGATTTCGTCCTTTGGGGGACAACATCATGGAACAAAGCAAAGATGGAAAGTGGTTTTAATCTCCTGTGCCAACTCTGGTTTAATTGGTAGAGGCTACCTGAAGAACAGTCTTAGGAGAATGGTGAACCAAATCCAGGGTCGATGAAATACTGAGGTGGATTAATGATGCCGCAGAAGTGGTGCCTATGCTCCATATTATAATAGTCCAAAGGAGTGAATGTCTAATGGTGAAATATCCCAAGGCCTTAGCTTTTGCTGCTCTGCTCCCTTGGCTGAGTCGCCATGGTTACCACAGCTGGCTCTGGGAAATCACAGGAATGAAGAATGGGTCCTATTGATGAATCCTAACCCAGGAGGGGGGCATGCAGAAGGCCTTTCCAAGCAGGGCAGCTGGGCATGGCCCTAGTGCTGCCATCTGTAGTCTTTGCCTGAAGAGAATACAAATCAGAGCCAGAGCACGGGGTTGGGGGGGGCACGCTGGGGGAGGTAGGGGCACAAAGGGCAGTGCCACCAGCGGGAATGCAGGCTTTGTCTGGGGACAGCCAGGCAAGGCTGCCCAAAGGACTGCAGTTGGTTTTCCAAGTTTAGGCACGTCCCTGACGGTCTTGTGCCTCCCCTGTCTCTGCCTGATGCCTGCCCAGACTCCTGCATGGAGCCATTGACTCTGAGCTTTGAGAGAACTCTAAACGGCCATCACTACTAAACCCAATTCCAGTGCTTGCATCGTGCTCTTCTACATGAAGTCCTTGCATACTTCAAGTGGTGGGGAGCTCACTCTCTCCAAGGGCCGCTTACTCTTCCTTAGGAACTTCTTCCTCTGAGCTGAACTTTGTTTCTGTCTCCCTAAATTCTACCTCTCAGGCCTGGGAATCCTCCTCCGGTCCAACTTGTACAATCTCTGTTCTCTTCAGTAGGACAGCCTGTGCAGTATTTGTGGTCGGGGCACTGCTGTCAACCCTATTGTTCTGGCGCAGGTCTCTACCTGCCCTGTCCCTGTTTGAGGGATGGTGAGGGGCTATGGTAGAGGTGCTGGAGTTGGGTTCAGATTCAGAGGCTGAACCAGTCCCCGGATCAAAGAAGCCATGTCCCTGAATGTCTGTGGGGCCGCTTGGAGGTAGGGAAAGAACATCAGCCCTGGATGTGGCCAGACCTGGGTTTCAATTACAGCTCTGCCACCGTTTGGCATTATGTGACCTGACCGTCCCTGGACATGTTCTTCCCCCAGCAGCTTCATCTATAAAATGCCAGTGGTGATGCCTGCCGCAGAGGGGGGCTGGAAGGGTGACAAGAAACGTGCCTGGCACAGCGCAGGCATTCACATGTACCATCTTGTCTGCCCGGTGGCCCCTCTGCACCTGTCATTCACACATCTTGCTGAGCTGGATCGTTGCAGGGTGGGGAGAGGATCTTTAATTAGCTACAGGAAGGTTGAGAAATTACTAACCAAATTTGGTTTAATTTTGGAATAGGTAACATTATTAGCTATCGAATAATAATAGTGTTCTAAGCACTTTACCTAGGTGAAGTCATTCGTTTCCCCAACAACCCATTGTAGTAGAAACTGTTATCATCCTCATTTCAGGAATGGGGACGTTGAGGCACAGAGAAGTCACATGGCAAGTACCTAAGGGAGCTCGATTCAAAATCGGGTAGTTTGGGACCAGCCCCATATGTTTGGCTGTGGTGATTTACTGTGTCTCAAGGGTGGAATTAACCCGTGATTCCCAAACTTGGGCATGCATCGGAGTCACCTGGAGGGCTTGTTAAACCGAATTGCTGGGCCCCACCCCTAGATTTTCTGATTCAGCTGAAGAATTGCATTTTAAACAAGGTCCCACGTGATGCTGATGCTGCTGGTGAGAGACCCCCCTTTGAGGATGAAATAGACCCACCTGAATCCAGAGACTGGTTTTTTTCCCTAAGCTATCCAGTCTCAGGCATGGGGAATGAGGGCTGATCTCATACAGAGGCAGAAAGCAAACCACAGTAAGATTCATACTCATAGTTTCCAAGTGCCTCAAGCCTTGGCCTGTGCTGCCATGTCTGCGATCTCACGTAAGCTTCACCGGTAGCTCTGTGACTTAAGTGGAGCGTGGATCTTCTCCCCACGTTCTATTATTTTTCTCCTATTTTAAAAAAGAGGAGATTTGGGGCGCCTGGGTGGCACAGCGGTTAAGCGTCTGCCTTCGGCTCAGGGCGTGATCCCGGCGTTATGGGATCGAGCCACATCAGGCCCCTCTGCTATGAGCCTGCTTCTTCCTCTCCCACTCCCCCTGCTTGTGTTCCCTCTCTCGCTGGCTGTCTCTATCTCTGCCAAATAAATAAATAAAATCTTTAAAAAAAAATTAAAAAAAAAAAAGAGATTTGGAGAACTGCTGTGCTAATATCGCCCAGGGAGGTAGTTTTGAGGAGACTGGGGCTAGAATCTCAGNAAAAAAGAGGAGATTTGGAGAACTGCTGTGCTAATATCGCCCAGGGAGGTAGTTTTGAGGAGACTGGGGCTAGAATCTCAGCCTGTGAGTCCTCGTGCTATGGTAGCATCATTACAGGAGTTCTGGAAACTACTGTGCCTTTCTCCAGATACCTTCCCATCCCCAGACTATGATCCGAATTTTCTCCTTAAAATTATATTTCTTTAGCTTAAGTCTTTGCTGCATTATATCATAGAGGGTAGATGGATATTACCAGTCATTTATACCCCAGTGTGAATGGTGTTCAAATATTTTCTTGAGAGAAGGGTGATTAGAATTCTCCCCTCTTTGTGCCCACTTCAGGCACTTTCTGTTTATGTGTCTGGGACCCTCTTGAAGGAAGGGGCCATGCCTGGCTAAAATAGGCACCAGTAGATCCTCGTTGTAGTGAACGAATGAATGAATGAATAAACAAACATATGGACCGTGTTCCTCTCCTTTCCCATTCTTCCCAGAGCAAGCCTCCCTCCTCTAGCAATCCTGCCATTTATACCTAGCGCTCTCCACACCACCTCACAGCGCAGTCTTAGTCTCTTTCCTGCCTGTCCCATGCCCACAGTCAAGCATCACAGCTTAAAGCTTTTCCTGTTCCTTCTAAGCAGACACGGTTCTGCTTCCCCTGGGCTCCGGGTGCCTTGTCCACCTTCCATTATAGGCCTAATCACATTGCAGATCTGTTTGCTCGGCTCCTTCTCCCCTTAGATGTCCCTGGACAGCTGAGACTGTGTCTTTTACACAGAGTGCAAATGCATAGCAGGCACTCGATAACTAGTTGAACAAATGAATGAATGAATGGCTGTGTGAACTTTGCTAGGGATGTATGTAGGAATGGTATCTTGCCAGGAAGCCATTTCCTGATACATGTCTGACAAGGGCATCGAGCGATAGTTTGTTGGTCATTCAGGTGACTTGCCTGCCTGTACCAGCTAGAGCTAGCTTCAGTCACAAGTAACTGTGCCCAGCATCACGTGCCTCAGAGCAGATAGACATTTATTTCTCTTCCATATAAAAGAAGTCTACAGATAAGTGGTCCAGGGCTGATAGGGTGGCTCCAGGGACAAGGCTCCTACTTTGTGGCTCCACCACCCACACCCGTGGCTTCTACCTTTTGGTCCAAGATGGCTGCCTGAGCTCTAGACATCACAAATGCATTCTAGCTGGGAGAAAGGCATGACAGAGGATACCCCTCCCTTCCTTCCTTTTCTTTTCTTTTTTTTAGAGAAAGAGGGAGGGAGAGAGAGAGTGTGCGGGTGGAATGGAGGGGCAGAGGGAGAGAGAGAATCTCAAGCAGGCTTCACGCTCAGTGTGGAACCCAACATGGGACTCGATCTCATGACCCTGAGATCATGACCTGAGCGAAAATCAAGAGTCAGTTGCTTAACAGACTGAGCCACCCAGGCACCCCTCCCCTTTGTTTAAAAAATACTTTATTTTTTTTTTGGGGCGCCTGGGTGGCACAGCGGTTAAGCGTCTGCCTTCGGCTCAGGGCGTGATCCCAGCGTTCTGGGATCGAGCCCCACATCAGGCTCCTCTGCTAGGAGCCTGCTTCTTCCTCTCCCACTCCCCCTGCTTGTGTTCCCTCTCTCGCTGGCTGTCTCTATCTCTATCGAATAAATAAATAAAATCTTTAAAAAAAAAATACTTTATTTTTTAGAGCACTGTTAAGTTCACAGCAAAATTGAGTAGAAAATACAGTGAGGGGCACCCGGGTGGCTCAGTCAGTTAAGCAGCTGCCTGCGGCTCAGGTCATGATCCCAGGGTCCTGGGATCGAGTTCCACCTCAGGCTTCTTGCTCAGTGGGGAGCCTGCTTCTCCCCCCCGCCCCGCTCATGCGCTCTCTCTCTCTCACAAATAAAATCTTCACACACACACAGAAAAGTACAGAGAGTTCCCCTATACCTCCTACTCCACAAACAGCCTCCCTCACTGTCACTGTCCCACACCAGAGCGGTACATTTGTTAGAATCCGTGAACCTACACTGACGCGTCATTGTCACCCCAGAGCCATCGTTACGTGAGGGTTCCCTCTTGGTGTAGATTTTATGAGTTTTGACAAATGCATAGTGACGTGTATCCACGATCAGTGTCATGCAGAAGTTTCACTGCTCTAAAAATCCTTGTGTTCCACCTGTTTATTCCTCCCTCCACTGGCAACCGCTAATCTTTTTATTGTGTCCCTTCTTTTGCCTATTCCAGAATGTCACATAGTTGGAATCAGACAGGATGCAACCTTTTCAGATTGGCTTCTTTCACATAGTAATATCCATTTTTTGAAAGATTTTCAAGTAGCCTCTACACGCAACGTGGGGCTCAAACTCAGAACCCCAAGATCAAGAGTCACGTGCTTCACCAACCGAGCCAGCCAGGTGCCCCTCAGAAATAAACATTTAATGGTTCCTTCATGTATTTTGTGACTCGACAGCTCCCTTCTATTTAGTGCTAAATATATTCCATTGTCTTCCAAGTTTTAGCAGTTACGAATAAAGCTGCTATAAACATCCATGTGCATGTTTTTATGTGGGAATAGGTTTTCAGTTCATTTGGGTAAATACCAAGGAGTGCAGTTGCTGGATCGTATGGTAAGAGTACGTTTAGTTTTGTAACTAACTGCCAAGCTGTCTAGCAAAGTGGCTGTACCGTTTTGCATTCCCACCAGCTGTGTATGAGAATGCCGGTTGCTCCACACCCTCGTCAGCATTTGGTGTTGTCAGTGTTTTGGATTTTGGCCATTTTAATAGGTGTGTAGTCCCTCCCTTCCTTTTAAGAATACTTCTGGAAGCTAACAAATGAAATATCCATTGTATGACATAGGTCAGCACTTAGTCATTCAGCTGCAAGGTAAGCTGGGAGGTATAGCCTGTATTATGAGTGACCAAGTAGCCATCTGGAGAGTCAGGGTTCTTATTGCTAAGGAAGAAGAGAGAATGGACACTGGGAGCCAACCAGCAGTCTCTGCCACACTCCAGGGAAGAGAGATCCTCTCAAACCAGCTGAAGCACGAAGGGGAATTTGTTGGCTGGACTCAGGGATATTTCATGAAGACCCAAGGACAGGAAGTGTGGAGGAGCCTCTCAGGGTGTGGGATCTGGAGATCTGCCAGAAACCAGAGCAGCCTTTTTCTTCTGCTTTCCATGGGCAGCCTGGGTCTCATTTGCTTCTTTCTATTCATCTGGTTTGTCCTTTTCTCTTTGTGCATGGTGGGAAAGATGTCCCAGCTTAAGTACTGCAGACCAATTAGCCAACTTCCCAGAGCCCCATTCCAAATTCCTTGGAGAGAGAAGCTGTTTGGGCCAGCCCGGGTCAGGTGTCCACCCTGGTCCAGGCAACTCTGGCTAGAACAAACAAGGTAATAAAGGACCCACCTCTACAGGGGAGGAGGGCAGTTTTCTGAGAATAGGTGTCATGGGGTGGGGAGACTCCCCGAAGAAAAGTATCTAGAGCATGGACACAGACTTCTCAGGTCCATGTCCCGGGACTTTGCAAAATGTCGTTCATTTAGGTAAACAATTATTGGGTGTTTTCGGTTTGCTAGGCACATGGATCTGCCTTCTAAGGAGCTTTCTTTTTTTTTTTTTTAAGATCTTATTTTTATTTATTTGAGAGAGAGAGTATACAGGGCAGGGGAGGGACGGAGGGAGAGAGAAGCAGACAGCCTGCTGAGCATGGAGCCCGACACAGGGCTCGATCCCAGGACCCAGAGATCATGCATGCCCTGAGCCGAAATCAAGAGTCAGAGGCTTAACTGACTGAGCCTCTTTCTAGGAGTTTTCTAAGCCTCTTTGGAATTCGTTCCTATCTGTGATCTGCGCTGTCTGTTGGAGTGAAGTCAGAGCTCCTTAAATTAATCACATCTTAGCTTTCCCTTTCAAGTCTCAAGGTGAGGATCAAGGGCTTTGGCGAGTGCGTGTTTCCTTGTCTGGGTCTTCGGGAACTACACGGATGTCCTAGTTCTCCCCTCTTGTCTGTGTTTCTCTGGTAGAGTGTCTGAGTTCTTTAGCTCATTCAGATAGGGCCTCCTCCCCCCGCATCTCCCTAATTCCTTGACCTTTTCTCTTCAGCCCTGGGATGGGTCTCCGTTTCCCCAAACCACCTGTCCCAAACATGAAATTTATACTCAGGGAGCAGCAGGTTGACTTTCTAGTCCCTGTAGGAAAAGTACGCAGATTTTGATGGACCCTCCTAGCCGCAGCAGCTGCAGACGCTGATTGTGCTCCCACGTACTGTTCTTGGAGAACACACTCTGCGCTCAGCACCCAGCTCAGCCCTCTGTGTGTGTCACCTCATACCTATAATCCTCGTAACAGCCCTGACAGGGAGGCATTACTTCCCACCATTGCACAGATAGCTCATCAGGAAGCAACTTGCTGGAGCTCACACAGCATCCGGGCACCGGAGCTGAGCTTCAGCACGAGACCCCCGGGCCCCCGCTAGGCTTTAGGCTTCCCACATGCCGAAGGCTTCGACACGCCACGTGGCCCCTGAGGTCGGCCCTGTGCATGCCCTGCTGTGCGTCTCCTTTGGAGTCTTTGGAGAAACCATTCCGAATGTGTTTGCTAACTCTTGTCACGTTGAAAGTAACTCTTTGGATATAAACTCTGATCCCTTTTTAGTCACCGCACCAAATAGGTGGGGCCGGGCTCAGGGTGGGGCTGTGGCGGGGTTGGGGGGGATGGTGTGCGGGTGAAGCGTCGTGCTGAGCAGTGGCTGGAAGGCCGGCTCTGCTGCTGCCCCGCTCTTTGGCTCTGGGCCAGGCCCTGCCCTCTCTAGGCCTCGGTCTCCTCATCCGTGGCTCTGTCAGCCTTTCTCAGCCCTAACGTTCTATCATTTCCAGCTTCAGTAAGCATTTCCTAAGGGGTCCATGAGGTTGGCACTTCTGCACCCCACTGAAAGAGGAGGTTTTGATCCCCGGCTGAGACCCCTCCGCCCCCCAGGGCCTGCGAGGCCGGCTTCTCCCCATCACATCTTCTGGCCTTCCCCACCGTCTGCTGTCTGTTCTGTAACCCACAGAGTTTGTGGGATGACGTCCCACCAATTCTTTCCAGTCGGGGATGAGTGTGGCCCCTTCTGCTTATTGAGCCCGGGATCTGATGAACAAGCATTCTTCCCTCTGTGTCTTCGAGAATCCAGAGATGTCCGTGTTTTCTCATCTGGTCTTTTGCCAAGCATTTTTGTGTATATTTGTCAGATCGTTAATTCTCTGAGCACCTCCAGGAGCTCATAGTATCATCTCCATTTTTGCAAACAAGGCACCCCAGGCTTAGAGAAGTTAACAGATCTGTCTAGATTGACACACTAGGTAGTGCCAGAGTTGGGATTCAAACCCAGGTCTGGCGTTCCTCACTATGCCACATGCCTTGGAATTGCTGCATTTACTTGGCCTGCATTGGAGTTGGGGAGAAAAGCCTGTAGGTCTTCCTGGAGTGGTGTGACTGACCTGTGGCGTCCCATGTGGTCTGGGTAGAAGAAGGTGGTCCGTTCATGTTTGGTGGGAGGTGCAGGGGGACCCCAGAGAAGAAACTTTATATGTGTGTTTAGAGGGTGGGATCATGGAGTCAGGCACCCCTCTCAGCTGAGCATCCCTGAACTCTGTCTGCATTTGCTTCCAGACCCTGGAAGGAGACCAGGCCATCTTGCAGAGAATAAAGAAGGCTGTGCGGGCGATCCACAGCTCCGGCCTTGGTGAGTGAGCCTGCCTGATGCCCAGCCTGGCCAACAAGCCCCTTCCCCAGCCCCAGCATGGAACTGAAGCCTTTCCCTGCCTCCACAGGCCATGTGGAGAATGAGGAACAGTACCGAGAGGCTGTCGAGTCTTTAGGCAACAGCCACTTGTCCCAAAACAGTCATGAGCTGTCCACTGGCTTCCTGAACTTGGCCGTGTTCACCCGCGAGGTGGCTGCACTTTTCAAGAACCTGGTGAGGCCCTGTTCCTTTCTCAGCCAGCCCTTAGTCTAGGCTCGGGGTAAATCACACGGGCTTAAGAACCCAACTGAGAAGGGTTCCACCCTTCTCCAGGGTTGCCCTGGACCTCTAGTCTCCCTTGACCTTGACCAGTGACCCAGTTCCCTTTCCAGTTCTGACCTACCATTTGCATTCTTCTTCTCTGACTCCCCTCCCACATCTTCTCTCTCCCGCTTTCTCTCCATCTCTGCCCTCCTCCTTCTCTTCTGCGGTGAGTACCCAGCAGCAGAGGGAGGCTCACAGAGGGGAAGGGCCCCACAAAGAGAGGGCTCCCTGCAGGGGGTTTGGGAGAAGGGAGGGCAGACTGGGGTTCCTGTCTTTGTGCCACTGCCTCCCCTGAACCCTCCTGGTCCTCTGCTTTCCCAGCTACGTCTGCCATGTCCTCAAAGCCTCCAGGGCTACCTCCCCTCAACAGGCGTCTTAGCTCCTACACCTGCCCAGTGTCCTCCGGTTCTTGCCCGAGGTTTTTCCCTGAGATGTAAGCTCTTCCCTCAAACAGGCACAGTTCTCAGTACCACACGTGGGTTAACCCGTCGAATCCTGGAGCACAGCTCTGTGGGTTTGGTTTTACTGTTGTCCTCACTTTACAGGCTGGGGAACTAGGGCACAAGGTCAAGCAGCTTCCCTGAGTTCATCTAGCTGGATCTGAACCCAGATTGTCTAGCTCCAGCGTCTGAACACAAGCCTGGCTGTAGCACCTCGGGAAAGCCCGTCTCTCTCCGGGCTCCGTGGCTTTTGGACCAGCTTCCACAGCTCCAGCCCCTCCGTTGCCCAGTCCCTGGTGGGATTACCTCCACGAGGCAGTTTGCTTGGTGACTGAGCACCCGGACCTTGGATTTAGACTCAGGCCTTGAATCCCTGCCCTGCTGCTCTCTGGGTGTGTGACTCTGGCCAAGTCACTCAATCTGCCTGGGCCCCATCTCTAAAATTGGGCTAATAATGGTACCCAGCTCATAGACCTGTAATGAGGCTTACGCGAGTTAAGTGTCCCCTCCAGAGTAAGCACTCAATAAGTGTTTGCTACCATGGCACCTGTCATTATTATCTCTCTTTGCACAGCACGGCCTCTCACATTGTCCTCTATGTAGGTCTTTAGTGTTTGAGTTCAACTGAATTAGTGATTGCTTTTGTTTTTCTCTCTCCTCCCCCTGTATTGGTCAAACTAGGGTTTGCTGAGGGGCTCCTCTGTGCTGGGCATTGTACTGGGGGCTGGTGACACAGGAAATAGTCAGGCTGTGCCTTAGAGAGCCACAGTCTACTGGGGGAGGAAGGAACCGAGATGTGGGACGACACCGAGCATGACCAGCAGTGCGGTACAAATTCAAGAACCCAGCAAGTGGGGTCAGAGGCCTGGTGCTGCCAGAAGTCAGAAAAAGGAAGGTCACTGGGCACCTGGCTCAGTCCGTTGAGTGTCTGACTTCGGCTCAGGTTGTAATCTCAGAGTCCTGGGATCAAGCCACGTGTCAGGCTCCACGCTCAGCAGGGAGTCTGCTTCTCCCTCTGCTCCTCCCCTCCGCTTGTGCACACACTCTTTCTCTCTCTCTTAAATAAATAAAATCTAAAAAAAAAAAAAAATTAAGGGATGCCTGGGTGGCTCAGTTGGTTAAGTGCCTGCCTTCACCTTAGGTCATGATCCCAGGGTTCTGGGATCCAGTCCCCCATCGGACTCCTTGCTCAGCAGGGAGCCTGCTTCTCCCTCTGCCTGTCATTCCCCCCCCCCACTTGTGCTCTCTCTCTCTCTGACAAACAAACAAAATCTTTTTTAAAATAAATTAAAAGGAAAGGTCAGCATAGGCAATGGGTAGGAGCAGTCAGGAAGGCTTCCTGGAGTAGGGGAGATCCAAGCCATACCTTGAAAGGCGAGCTGAAATATGAGACAGGCAGTTGGGGCTGCCAAATGATAGAGACTCAATTCAAAATAGGATTGATTTTTTCTTTTTCTTTTTAAAGATTTTATTTATTTATTCATTCGATAGAGATAGAGACAGCCAGCGAGAGAGGGAACACAGCAGGGGGAGTGGGAGAGGAAGAAGCAGGCTCCTAGCGGAGGAGCCTGACGTGGGGCCCCATCCCAGAACGCCAGGGTCACGCCCTGAGCTGAAGGCAAACACTTAACCGCTGTGCCATCCAGGCGCCCCAGGATTTATTTTTTCAAACTAGGATTTTTTAAATAGAGAATTCATTGGCCGTGTAATGGAAAATCCAGGTATGCAACTGGCTTTAGGCTTCTTTTCTTTTCTCTTAGATAGTTTCTCTCTGTGTCTGCTCAGGGAGCAAGATGGCCCAGCAGACCCAGATTCACAATATTGCCAGATGAAAGACAGTCTTTCTCCCATGACTTTGGCAGAAAGGTCCAAGAAGGATCCTGATTTGCTAGCTTGAGTCATGTGCCTGATCTAAATACTACAGCCCAAGGATGGGGGGCTCTGGTCCGCTCTGACTCCTGTGTTTACTGCATGTGACCACAGGGGAAGGGTTCCTCACATGATAGGGGGTGATGAGGAGTTAGCCAGATACCAACGACAAATGGGCACTTCAGAGTCAGAGTCTGAGGGGACAAGGGAGGGTGCCGGAGGCAAAGGGCCGGAGATGGGACTGGCCATGGATGTTTCTAGAGCTGGAAGGTGATGAGGCTGGGTTAGTCAGGGGCGGGAATAACAGCTGTTACGGGAGACCGACTCTGCCACCCCTGCTACCTTCCACCCTCACCTCTCTCTCCCTCACCTCCTCTACCCCAGTGCCTTCCTTTGCCTCCCGATGCTTCCCTGTGCCCTAGCCCCTTGGGGCTGGACATATGGTCACCCAGGGTGGGGTATGGGGGTCTCTGCGTTTTCCAGGTTCAAAACCTGAACAACATCGTCTCATTCCCCCTGGACAGTCTGTTGAAGGGGCAGCTGAGGGACGGGCGACAGGTGAGTTCCCATTTGGGGAGTGGGGGTGCCCAAAGGTGGTGGGATAGAGCAAGAAAGCGGTGGGCAGGAGACCAGAGGGGAGGCAGGGCTGGGCTGAAGCCTGAGGTCAAGTGAGGCTGTCCCAGTGGGAGTGCTGACCCCATATTAGGGAGCCTCGGAAGGACAGGATGACCTGGCTCTGGGGTCAGCCTAGGATGGCTGACCTACTGTGTGCCTGGGCCCTTATGTGAGATAGCTCGGGCTGCTCTTACAACAACCCCATGAGGTGGGTTCTATAGGCACTATCATCCCTGTTCCACAGGTGCGGAAACCGAGGCTCAGGGAGTTTGGTAACCTGCTTACAGTTTACACAGCTGGTTGCTGGAGGAGCCAGGGTGGGATCTGGGGCTCCTTTCTGCACCTGGCAGCTCCCGTCTCCAGGCAGAGCAGAACTCAAAGAAAGTGACAGAATAGGGGCGCCTGGGTGGCTCAGTCGTTAAGCGTCTGCCTTCGGCCCAGGGCATGATCCCGGCATCCTGGGATCAAGCCCCACATCAGGCTCCTCCGCTGGGAGCCTGCTTCTTCCTCTCCCACTCCCCCTGCTTGTGTTCCCTCTCTCGCTGGCTTGTCTCTCTCTCTGTCAAATAAATAAATAAAATCTTAAAAAAAAAAAAAAAGAAAGAAAGAAAGTGACAGAATAATCTCCCTGAGAGATCTGCCCCAGAAGGCCCAGGAGAGAAGCTGTCCTCCCCCTAGAGGCTTCCGTCTTGCCTGAGGCTGGTCACCAGCCTGGGAACCACCCAAACCGGCCAAGCAGCTTCCTCCCCGCCCCCCCACAGCTGACTGGGGCAATTCTGAAGGGTGTGAGCAGTCCCACTGGAGGAGGCTCAGGCAAACTAGGCCAGGGATCATCCAGGTCTCACTGGCTCGCTCTGTGGCCTTGGGTAGACTTCTTAGCCTCTCTGTGCATATGTCCCTCTACCTGTACCCCTCCTGTTGAGAGGATGATCTGGTACCAGGCAGGAGGAAGGGGTGGGATAAAGTTAGGGGAGGAGTCTGACCTCCATCTTCCCATCCTCATCCTTGTGGTGATCTCCATCCTCTGAAGGAGAGGACTTAGGGCAGACCCCAAAAGACTTCCCACACCTCGGGCCAAGGCCCACCAAACCCAGCTGATTCTTAACAACTATGGAAGGAGGTTGGGTGGGTGAAGGGGCTCAGCCCTGAGAGCGGGGCCTGTTGGGTCTCTTTTGGGTGGTGAGGTTTACAGTAAGGGCTTTGGGGATAGGGGTTAGTATGGCACTGAGCAGCGTAGGGGAGCATGAAAGTGCAGGGTCGCCTTAAAGGTAGCAAAGTGTACTGTGGATTCCAGACCCCAAGCACCCTTTGGGGCAAATTGTTCTTTTTAAACCACAGGATTCCAAAAAGCAGCTGGAGAAGGCGTGGAAGGACTACGAAGCCAAAATGTAAGTGGCCACGGTCAGAGTGGTTTCCCCATGGGCATAATGCTGGTGTCGCAGCAGGAGACTGGACACCGGGGAAAACTTCAGTGCTGCCCGAACATGTCACCCAAAAGTGCATGGCATCTCACTCTCTAGAGGTGTTTACAGGGGGTGATTTATGCCCAGGCCTGACGGGAGTCTGGGGGCTGGACTGCGAGACCACCAAAGGGGAGCAATTGTGAAGGGACCTCACAGTGCTGCTCAGAGGCCCATCTGCTCAGTGGTGCCAGACGTGGGCAGAGGGACGGAAAGAAGCTACCATTTACTGAACACCTCTGCATGCCAGCCACTTAATCCTCGCAAGCACCCAGCCCTGTGCGGGAAGGGTTAGCGTCCCGATTGTCCGAGGAGGAATTGGAGGCTCAGACAGGTTAAGTCACTTGCCCAAGGCCACACAGTTAGGCAGAGGTAGAACTGGGATTCATCCTCCTTGATCCTCTTTCTGCAACACCAGGTGGTATCTCTAAACATTCTGGTGGACATAGAGGAGGAAAGGGAGTCAGTGTCACACCCAGGCCTCTTGGGTTCACCACACGATACTCTGGACCTCTCACCAGCTATGGGGACAGAAGGAGCCAGTTCCCCCAGAGCAGAGACTCCTTGGGGTCTGTCTGCAGGACTCTGCCAGGGCTCCGCCAGGCTCACCATACCTCAGAGCACTGTTGGCTGTTTGTAAAATTTTGTTTTCTCTTCCATTTTGCGAAAGCAGTATGTGTCCATTGTGAATAATTTAGAAAATAAGGAGAAGCAAAAGAAGAAAAATTTTAATTATCCTTAGGAGAGGATTAGGGCCATGTGGGGACTAGCCAGTACTTCTCTGTTGTTTGAATATTTTTATAGTATGGGCAGACCCTGTCGTTTTGTCACTTAAAAATCTCGGGGGGAGGGGAAACTAGCAAAACCAAGAGGAAAATCTTAATTTTCAATCCTCAAGTAGTAACATCTTTCTAGTCATTTTTCTTTTCTTTTCTTTTCTTTTTTTTTTTTTAAGATTTTATTCATTTACTTGACAGAGCACAGGCAGGGGGAGAAGCAGAGGGAGAGAGAGAAGCAGGCTCCCCACTGAGCAGGGAGCCCAATGTGGGGTTCAATCCCAGGACCCTGGGATCACAACCTGAGCTGAAGGCAGACACTTAACTGACTGAGCCACCCAGGCACCCCTTTCTAGTCATTTCTCTATATATAAAGAAATATTTTTGCAAAACTGAGAACATAACGATCATACTGGGTTTTTTGGTTTGTTTGGTTTTTTTTTTTTACTTAAAAATACATCGTGACCATCTTTCTACATCATTACATATTCTTATACAACATCACTTAAATGGGTGCCAACATACGCATGATCTGTGACGTATTTCATCCCCTTGTCCTTGGGGAAGCATTCTTGGAGCTAAATCTTTGCTCCCACCCATAATTATTACTTTTGTAGGATCCATTCTAAGAAGTAGATCCTGGAACTTTATTGTTCCTCCAGCCCTAGGACTTCCCCAGGCTGAAGGAAGGCCATGACCCTCCCATGCCAGCAGCGACCCCGTCTACACTGCAGTTGTGCGTGTAGACCCTGGGGTGAACGGCACGGGAGCTGGGACGGGCATGGCCATTTGCCCTCCCGAGAGGCCCAGGGAAGCGCGCGCACACGCAGGCAGTCTTTGTGTTTGGGATTCGATGTGGGGTCACCACACGGCCTGCATCCTTCCGAGTTACTTTAAGTGAGTCCCCAGCCTCGTGGGACACCGTGTACCAAATGGAAAGAGTAACCCCCACCTGCCAACCTCCTCCAGGTAGTTCTGCTCTCACCAGAGTTCCATCTTGATCTTGCCTGTAAGGTTTTGTTCAAGAAAAGACTCTGTAGTTGATGGGGAGAGGGGCTTGGTGAAGGTGCCCCTGGTGGGTTATCAACAGGGCCTGGACTAGAACCTGGGGCTTCTGAGTCTGGCTCTCTCTCTCCGAGTGCGTGCTCCGTGGGACTACACAGGCTGAGCTACGTGTCCTGCCGCCGTGTCTGCGTGCAGCCTTATTGTGGGGGCTTCAGCTCTCGCTAGATATCGGCGTGCCCCGAGCTACTGTGCATCTCCGCCTCTGTCTCCCCACACCAGTGTGGGCGGCAGTGGAAGGGCCCTGGACAGCATATGTCGGATACCAGCAGAAGTCTCACTTCCTGGTGGTTCCTAGAGGAGCGTGGTTCCCCGCCCTGCCTGGAGTGGTGAAGAAAGGCATCCCCGGCCCTGTGCAGGGGCCTGGTTTTTCTAGGCTGTTCCATGTGCAAGTCCGTTTCTCATCTGAAAAATGGGGCCAGCACCACCTCGCAGGGTTGACGCGGAGGTGCAGTAAGCGTGGTGCCTATCAAGCGGCTAGTACTGCAGTTCAGCAAGATTTACTGGCCATCTTTCTGAGCCAGAAGCGAGGCCAGGGTAGCACAGCAAGGGGCCGAGAGGCAGGAGCCCAGGCTTTGGCTCCGAGCATTCCCCCCGAGCAGCTCAGGATCTGGGACAATCACGTCCCTTCTCTGGGGCTCGGCTTCATCTTGTGTAAAACAGTCTCTGACTGTGACCTGTCAGGAAAGACACCGTGGGGGGTGGGGGCAATAGGTGCTGGGGATTAAGTACACTTGCAGGCCACCTGGGGGTCACAGTCGGTTAAGCGACCAACTCCTGGTTTCAGCTCAGGTCATGGTATCAGGGTTGTGGGATGGCGTCCCGAGTGGGGCTCCGCGCTCAGCCAGGAGTTGGCTTGAGATTCTCTGTCCCTCCCCCTGCCCCTCCTGCCATCGTACCCTCTCTCTCTCTGTCTCAAATCAATAAATCACTTGCTGTGACGAGCACTGAGCAATGTATAGAATTGTCAAATCACTATATTGTATACCTGAAACTAATAAAATATCATATGTTATCTATGCTGGAATTAAAATTTAAAGATTAAATAAATAAATATATTTTGGAAAAAAGAAAAGACACTGTGCCCATCACCAGCTGGGAGGACCAGGCAGGGCAGGAGGGATGGAGCTCTGAGGCAGTGTTGGTCACCGATGCCGTCCCCGAGGCTTTAGCATCAGTCGGACCTGGATTCCAGTCCTCGCTCTAGCGCTTAACAGCTGAGCGATCTGTGACTTGTCTCAGCCTCAGGCGCCTCAGCTGTGAAACGGGGTAATGATTCCTGCCCCACGGGGTTGTCCCTTTAGTATGTGAAGGGTCTAGCCAAGCACCCAGCATATCAGTGCTTAAAAATAACAATTAGTAATAACAGATGATGATACTTAGACTCACTTAAGAGCTTCCTTTGTCGAGGAACTGTGAAAAGCCCTTCAGATATCTTATCAGATTTCCTCCCCTTGGCAGGGAAAGGGGCTATTATCCCCAATTTATAGGTAAGAAGTAAGGGGGGGAAATACCACCACAATCCCTGCCTTAGAGGATCCCGCTGGTTTGTAAGCAAGAAGAGAGGTGGGTCGGTCAGTGACGAAAATACAAAGCGATGTTGCCAGCAGGACGGTACGACCCCTGGGGTAGCAGCGAAGAAAGGTGATTTTGTTTCGTGGAGGGAAGGTGATGGGGGGAGGCATCACAGGAGAGGCCGCTCAGGGTGTCAGGCTGGGAGGTGCATGATTCGTTTCGATTCCTTTCCTCTCCCACCGTCCTCCTCACGGACCCCCTCACTCCCCGTCTGAATCCCAGACTGTCCCCGACGTCCCCTTCTCCATTTCTCTCGGTGTCCTCAGTGACTGGCATGTCCCTGCTTCTCACTCCCTGTTCATTTTACTCCTCTTGCGGCAACTCCAAAGGAAATAAAATATTTCCAACAGTTGAAATGTTTATGACACACTGGTGAACCTTTGAGGACATTGAGGGAATCAGAGTTTTGCTCTTTTCTGGCCACGGTGTGAGAGACTAAAAAGCACCCCCCAGCTAGTAGTTTGAGGTCGCAGGTCATCTCAGGGGAGTAGGTCAGCCTTGGTAGGGTAAAGCTCTGTAGGTTCCCTTAGCTGAGGCTGAGGGACGGAGCTATGGTAATTCACGAAGCCATGTATGTGCTTTACAGCTTGTCTTCATCCGGAGCTAACTAGCTTCTGTCCTTTAATCTCCACTAGAGCCAGTACTCACTCCACCACCCAAAATTAAATAAATAAATAAGGAAGCACCCTATGCTAAACAAACAAACAAACAAACAAACAACATTATCTAAAGGATTCACCAGGGTGCCTGTGTGGCTCAGTCGGTTGAGTGTCTGCCTTCAGCTTGAGTCTCCCCCCTGGGATCGAGCCCCGAGTTGGGCTCCCTGCTCGCTGGGGAGCCTGCTTCTCCCTCTCCTTCTGCTACTCCCCCTGCTTGTGTTTGCTTGCTGTCTCTCTCAAATGAATAAATAAAACCTTAAAAAAATAAAGTAATCACCAGTGGTTATTACCATAACCATCATTATCATTAGCCATCATAATCCTATTTGTTGAGGGCCTACTGTATACTAAGGACTGTACCGTGCATTATACCGTCTGAGAACAAGGTGGTATTTGTCTCATTTTTGAAAGGGGGAACTGGAGCTTAGAAAGATTTATAAAGGTTAAGTGAGAGAGCTGCCATTCAAATCCAGACGGGGCATTTCTAGCTGCTGTACCATATTGTCCATTTACTGCGGAGCACGTCTTTCAAGGTTAGTGTGGATAGAGCTTCCGCACCCTTTTTAACAGTTGCATAGTATTCCTGTAGCCGGCCGTAGCATAATTTATTTAACTACTTCTTACTGATAGACATTTACCTTATCTTTGGGTTTTCACTATTGAAACATGTGGGAGCAACGTCTATGGGAGATTCCCCTGCCCTTCCCTGCAGCTCTGCCCGCTCTGTCTCCCGCCCTCCATAGCAAGCTGCCAGGCTCACTGCTGACACCCTGCAGGCCTAGCCATCACCTCTCTCTGCTGCTCATCTTCAGATCCCCCAAAAAAGCATCTGTCGTGACCCCCAGGTCGTGACCCCTGGGTCGTAGGGTCAGTCCCCCCTGCCCAACTCCACTACCCTGTCACAGACTCCCTCTCGGGATATCATAAAGCCTTAGGGAAATGAAAAATTGTCACTTCTAAGAAATTTTTTCTAGAAAACCTACAGAACCGCACTCTAGAGCAGTGGTTCTCACTCAGGGTGATTTTGCACCCCTCCCCTCCTCCCATCCCCGGGAGACATCTCTGCCTGTCACAACGGGGAGATGCTACCGGCACGTCACGGGTAAGATCAGGGTTGCTGCTAAACACCTTACACCCACAGAGCGGCCCCCATATCCGCGTCACCTGGGCAAAGTATCTGTAGGTCCACGGTTGCTCTGTGGGTCCACGGTTGCTCTGTGGGTCTCCCGGGACAGATTCTGCGTATAAACATATCCCAGATGCCTGACGTCAGTGAGGCCTGGAACTTGAAAGCCAGAATGAACTCTGCCTAGGCCATTGCTTCCCCAGTTTACAGATGGAAAAACTAAGGCCTAGAGGGACCTGTGATAATAATAGCTGTAGGGTCTTCTGTGTGCTAAGTCTTTTGCATCCTCTGTCTCATCTGGGTACAGATAAGGATCCCCATTTTTCAGATGAGGAGACTGAGGCTCGGAGAGGGGAAGTGATGTTTGTAATGTATCCCACAGCTATCTTTTCGCTCAGGGCTGGCACCTACTTGAAAGCAAAACTGATAAGCAAGACATCTCCATGGCAGAGGAATTGTGGTTACGTGTGCCCAGGCTTAGATGTGGAAACACTCTCCTGGCTGAGAGTGGGTGGTCTGATGGGCGTGGGATTTCCAGGAAATCATTGGCACACACATCCACCCATCCCCAAAGAGGGAAAACAGCCAACCCTTGAGATCTGTGGGGGCAAGGCCCAGCTTACACTTAGCTACAAGCATGGGAGGCACCGTCTTCACTTACAAAGGAAAGAACAAGGGTTTTCTAAGCTTTACGTGGGAAGTTCCGTGGCTCAGAAGCACGAAGGCCCTTCGTGATCCCTTAAGCCACGTGGTCCTAAATCCCTTCCAGCAGAATCATACTGGTCACCCTCACACCCCACCTGGCCCTAATCGAAGCCCATCACTTCCCTGCATAAAAACCCTCCACTCCTTCCCATTGCTCTTGGGAACCCTGACACGATCTGAATCAGGCCCTGCGTGATCCGGCCCCTCTGCACCTCACCGGAAACCACTTCCTCTCCACCTCACTCCGGAGCCCTGATGCCTCCTGCCTCCGGCCGTCACAGGGCCTGATGCTCCTAGCTTCCTCCAGGCAACTTCTCAGACTTCTGATCTCACCTCGAACAGCACTTTCTGAGGAGCCCCACGGGCTCGAATCCCCATTTTAGTCTTCTGTGGCTCTCTTAGCTGTTCTCCCCACCAGCCTGTGGATTCCTGAATCCGCCTTGTTCACCGTTGTATCCCAGCCCTGCCACGCAGCGGGCACACAGCAGGGCCCCCTCTCTCTCGTGTGCTCGTGGCAGAGAGGAGCACGTAGAGGTGGTGGGGCGTGAAAGGGGCTCTAGCGAGAGTTGTTCAAGCCTGTCTTTCCTTGGGGCCTAGGGCCAGGCTGGAGAAGGAGAGGGACCGGGCCAGGGTGCCAGGAGGGAGCCCCGGGGAGGTGGCCCAGGACACGCAGAGAGAGCGACGTGTCTTCCAGCTGCACATGTGTGAGGTAAGTGTGCTGCAGGGGTGAGGGTGGGGTGGGATGTGTCTTCCTGTCTTCGTCTCCTGAACCCCGGGGGGGCCCAGTCACAGGCCCTGGCCAAGAAGGCTATCACCGAGGTTCAGTGATGGCCAAGAAGATTAGCCCGGGATGGGGACGGCAGCCCCGTGCCCCCAGGCTTCAGCTTCTGCTCGCCCTGCATGCTGCTCTTTCCCTAGTATCTGCTGAGAGCCGGGGAAAGCCACATGAAGCAGGGTCCTGACTTCCTGCAGAGCCTCATCAAATTCTTCCACGCCCAGCACAAGTAGGTCTCCCCGTCCCCACCCCCAGCCCCCGGCCGTGCCCCTTCACCCTTCAGGCAGCACAAAACAAGGCCCATCCCCAGGATCCGGCAGGCCTTCCAGGACTCTGCTTGTCTGTGCCTTGTTGGGAACGTTTCTACGCCGCCTCTTTAGTGGGTGCTCACCGTGTATCAGGCACTCAGTACTTGACACATTTGCTCCCGCTCAATGCCCAGCAACCCATTTTCTCCTCAGAAAGCTGAGGCTCAGATTTACTGACATCATCCAGCTAGTAAGTGCGGTCTGGACCCAGACAACTTTGGCTCCAGAGAAGGGAGAATACTGCCCCCCCCAGGTGCCCTGTGATCCTTGGAGCACCTTCTCCCACACTCCCCGCTTCTCTCTTCCTCATCTTTCTCATCCCTTGTTTGGCCTCACGCCTCTCAGCTTTTTCCAAGATGGCTGGAAGGCGGCTCAGAGCCTGTCCCCCTTCATCGAGAAGCTGGCAGCCTCTGTGCATGCGGTAAGTGGGGCCTCGGCCCCTGTCTTTCTGGGAGAGTGCGAGGGTGTGGAGGAGCTGGCGCCGGCTCGGCTTGTCTAGGCCGTGCCCCTGGCCCGTCCCTGGCTGACAGCGAGGTCCTGCTCCCTGTTCCTCAGCTGCGTCAGGCCCAGGAGGGGGAACTACAGAAGCTGACCCGGCTCCGGGACTCCCTCCGAGGGGCCCTGCAGCTCGAGAGCAGAGAGGTCAGCCCCTGAATCATCCCCCAATGAACGCCTTCTCCCAGGGCCCAGCGTGGAGGGAGGGGCAGGAGGAGGGAGACCCCACTTCAAGGGTCCCTTGAGAGGTGTCCCTGAGAGAGACCCCTGCAGAAGGAGGCTCCGCCCACCCAGATGCCCTAAGGTCTCCTTGCATGTCCGGGAACAGGAGAGTCTGAGCCGGAAGAACTCGGGAGGTGGAGGCGGCTACAGCATCCACCAGCACCAAGGCAACAAGCATTTCGGGACAGAGAAGGTGGGCTTTCTCTACAAGAAGAGTGATGGGTAAGTGACTCAGAGAGCTCGAGTAGCTTGCCCAAAGCCACACAGCCAGGAAATGGCCATTGGGGGAGCTGCCCAATGGGATCATTTATGTAGCCTCGGAGGGTTCCGGGACCCTCCACTCTAGCAATGCAAAAGCACCAGAATCCTAGGCACGTGAACTCCTGCTAGAAGCCACTGCTTGTTCCTAACTTGAAAAGATTAAAAGCAGCCGCTAGCACTTAACTGAGCACTTACGACGCCCTGGACCATCCCCATGCCCTCACCCTTAACCTCTATAATATACTGACCATGCCTGGAAATGAAAGTGTTGACTGTGCCTTGCTCCCTGGTATAAAAAAAATCAGTATGTGAAATGCAAAGGCTCCATGGGATGTGTTCACATTTCTACTTACTAATCAGTTTTTATCAGAGAAGAATAACTTTGTTATACTAATTAATATTTACCTCTTACAAAGTGTTAAGTAGCTTTGGATTATGGGTTTGCTAATTTTATTTTTGGGGTCTCAGTATTTATCTTGCTTTATCCGGAGTCATAATGCACGTGTTATGATCAAGAGCCTGGTCCTCCTCTCAGTCTAGGAGTTCCCAAGGTTGGGAGGTGTGTTTCCTTTATCAGACTAGAAGCTCTCAGAGGGCCAGGGTCACATGATCCCTCTCAGAATAAGGATTTCCCCCATCAGACTACGAGCTACCTCAGGGCATGGCTATGTCTCCTCCATCAGAAGGGAGCCCCAGAAAGTGAGGGGTGTAGGGGTTAGGGCATAGAAGAGGTGAAGAGGTCATACAGGTGGGGCTGGGGACCTGGTCCAGGACTCTGTTTTCTGATAGAGGGGAATTAGATGTGAGCCTTGGGTCAGTGTCTCTCTATCCCTTTGGGCTCTAGAATTCGAAGAGTCTGGCAGAAAAGGAAGTGTGGAGTCAAGTATGGCTGCCTGACCATCTCCCACAGCACGGTGAGGCCTGGAGCGGTGGGCGTCTCAGGGCACTATCGATAGGTCCTCTCTTTGCTTCTGAACAAACAAGTGTGAAACCCTCCCTCCAGCCCCAGCCCCCAAACCTGGATCCAGGTTGCTGGAGACCCCCTGTGGGAGGAAGGATGGGACCCAAAGCTCCCAACCTAATCTTGGCCCACACTCCATATCCATGAGGTGCTGGGAAAGGGGAGACATGAACCGGAACGGGAGTTTTATGCCCATTTAACGGACTGGGAAAATGGAGGCCTAAGAGTTTGGGAGACCCAGAGGGTAACGTGTGTCCTCTCTCCCCATATTCCCACAGATAAACCGGCCCCCAGTGAAGCTGACCCTGCTGACATGCCAAGTGAGGCCAAACCCTGAGGAGAAAAAGTGCTTTGACCTGGTGACCCGTGAGTAGTCCCTGTCTCCTCCCCTGCAACTGCCCGGGGCTTCTCTAAGAGACCCGTCAGCTCCCCGGAGGCTCAGTTAGGGGCCTGTGTCCAATCCCATGTGTGTTTATCAAACGGCTGCCCCTGCAGGCATCGGACACCTGAGGCCCTGGACACTCTTTTTAGAGGCTTCATTCCACATCCCATTAAACATTAAAATACACTCCCGTCCCACATTAAATACAATTATTTCTGTAAAGTATATTTGAATGGATTTGGGTAATTCGGCTTTCGAAATAAGTATTTCTTTAAAATTTTCACTCTTCATCCTTTGGAGGCTTTGGTGCCAGGCTTTATGTGAGGGCCAGTGCAGGCTGAGAAAGACCTAGATCTCATCCTCGAGGAGCTCTCTCTGGCAGGGATGTGATGTGGGGACCCAGAACTGTAAGATGATGGGGAGTATCCAGAAGAGAGGTACAGATACAGCACTGTCAAAGAGAAGGGAGGGGAAGGCCTGCCCTGCGGTGGGGAATCAGGAAAGGCTGCTTGGAGGAGAGAGCATCTGAGTGTAGCCTTGAAGGGCAGAGAACACAGAGTTTGGGAGAGGCCATTTCAGGAGACAGGATTGGCATGATGAAAGGCATGGGAGCAGGAGAGTGGGTCTGACCACGCTGACCAGAGTACAGAGTTCGCAGAGGAGAGCCATGGGAGATGAGGCCTGGGAATGCCTCTTCAAGGTTTGGACCTTATTTCCTGGCAATAGGGAGCCACAGTGGGTTCTGGAGAGGGGGTGGCCTGATCAGATCAGAACCTTGGGCACAACAATCTGGCAGCTGGTACAGGTTGGGGGAAAAGGGGGAGTTGGGGAGCAGGGAGACCAGACAGGAGGCCGAGGGCCCATGTGGGTGCTGGCAGTAGGCTCAGAGGATACCCTGCCTCTGAGCTGGGTGGGGTCCTATGCCCTGGGAGACCTCCCCAGACCCTGGAACACAGGGGCCTTGTTGGGATCCTCCTTTGGAGGTGACTTCTGAGAAACTGCCCATGCTGCCAGCACTACCCTGCCCGCCATTACCCTCCCCACTGCCAGGTGGGCGGAGCCTGGCTGCACGGGTACAAAGCTCCACCTGGACCCCGCGGTTTGGGTGCGGGCTCCTTGGATTTCTGTGGGCTCGACATACCCTCCTCTCCCCGCAGACAACAGGACATACCACTTCCAGGCAGAGGATGAACATGAGTGTGAGGCGTGAGTGACCCCCCCCCCCACGACGGCCAGCCTGGGGGTGGGGTCAGGGGAGCCTTAGCTACCTCCCAACCTCGGGGTACCCCACCCCTGCGGGTATCACTCCCATGCCACCCTGCACCGTCTCTGTAGGTGGGTGTCAGTGCTACAGAACAGCAAGGATGAGGCCTTGAGCAGTGCCTTCCTCGCGGAGCCCAGCGGCGGCGGCCCGGGGCCCTGCGGGGGCGCCGGGCTGGACGGGGAGCCCCAGGACCTCACGAAGCTGCTCATCGCCGAGGTGAAGAGCAGGCCCGGGAACGGCCAGTGCTGCGACTGCGGGGCTGCAGGTGGGCCGGCGGGGCAGGGAGGGAGGAGGGAGGTGGCAGTGGGGGGGACGGGCCTCACCTGCAGGCACGAGCCGCTCTCCCTTGCAGACCCAACGTGGCTCAGCACCAACCTGGGCGTGCTCACCTGCATCCAGTGCTCCGGCGTCCACCGCGAGCTGGGCGTGCGCTTCTCGCGCATGCAGTCCCTCACCTTGGACCTGCTGGGCCCCTCCGAGCTGTTGGTGAGGGCGGGGCGGGGCCAAAGGCGGGGTTGGGGCGGGGCTTCGTCGGGGCGGGGCTTGGGCCGACTCGCTCGGCCAAAGGGTTGTGGGATCCGGTGGGCCGGGGCGAGGTGGGGCAGGATCCTGGAGATCCGGAAAGGGGAGGGTCGGAGCCGGGCCTCTGGAGGCTCGGTCCTACAGGGGGCGCTGTCCTAAGCACCGGTCTTACTCCACCGCTTTCCTGCGACCCCAGCTGGCCTTGAACATCGGAAACACGCGGTTCAATGAGGTCATGGAGGCCCAGCTGCCCTCACATGGCGGCCCTAAACCCTCAGCTGAGAGTGACATGTAAGGGCATTCTCAGACGGGGGTCGGGGGGTGCGTCCTGGCTGGGGATTCTGCTTCCCCAGCTCCCATAGTCTGGGGAGAAGGGAGCCACAGATCTGGAAGAGTCCAGGACCTGGTTGCGGGGAAAGGAGATCTGTAGCTCCTGTGGGATGATTCCGGGGGTCAGCGGGGTGGAAGCGGCCCTTGCTCTGAGACTGTGGTTGACTTCGGCAGGAGCACGCGCAGAGACTACATCGTGGCCAAGTATGTGGAACACAGGTTTGCCCGCCGGTCCACACCGGAGCCTCAGAGACTCCGGACGGCCATTTGCAACCGGGACCTCCTGTCAGTACTGGAGGCCTTCGCTAACGGGCAGGACTTTGGACAGCTGCTGCCTGGGCCGGAGGGGCAGGTAAGGACCACCTCCAAGGGCCACTTAGACCCCACCCGCTCTCACATACTCCCCAGTCCTTCTCCGGGACTAGCTGTCACTCCCCTCTACCCCACCTCTGACGTCTGCTCCAACCCCACCCGTCGGAGGGGTAAATGGGACCGAGCACTTAAGTCAGGCGGACCTGGGCCAGAGTCACAGCTCTGCATTTTCCTAACTGCGTGACCTAGAGCGGGTTATTTAACTTCTCTGAGTCTCCGTTTCTCATCTGTGAAATGAGTGGATGATAGCACCCCCAGGGTTGAAGTGAGAATGAAGTCGTGCATATAAAGGCCCAAGCACATAATATGTGTGCAAGAAATGTTAGTATCTTTCCTTTTTCTTGACGAGCCTTGGACATGGTAAGGGTGAGTCAGATTAGATCAGGGAAGGCTATTGTGTTGGTGGTTCTAGTAGCAAACATCACATGAGCCAGGGGGTGGGAGGGGAAGGGTATCAGAGACATTTGAAGGTTAAATTGACAGGAGTTGCTCACTGTACATGAAAAATGGATGTCATGTCTTTGAACTGCCTGATACCTTGGTGGGGCCATCCAGTGGGCCAGAGGGTGCAGCACTTAGGTGAGGTAAGAATTTGGAACAGCCTGCACAGGAGAGCTGAAAGCCTGAGGTTCGCTGAGCCCTTGGGGGGACCAGTGAGGGAGAGGAGCAGAGAGAGAACGCCCGGGGCTAAGAACCAAGTTTGGGAAGCACTGGGGACAAGAGAAGGCAGAGTCACGGAAGGAAGCATGAAAGGATGGTCTCTCGCCCTCCTGCCAAACATGAGGCTCCCTCCCTGCGGTCTCCTCTCTCAGGGTTCTGACAGCTTTCTATCTGGAGGTGTCGGGGGCAGCAAGAGTTCGAGAGGGTGATACCGGGTTGGGGGCAGGTGAACTGGGGGAAACTCAGAGGTGTGGACGTGTACCCAGGCACCTGGAGAGCTCGCCCTGCACTTGGCCATCAGAGTCGCCAGCCCCACCTCCTTGCCCCTGGTGGACTTCATCATCCAGAATGGGTGAGAACCTCCCTGCCCATCTGCCCGCCTCCTCATCCTCCTCCACCCCTTCCCCGTTCCTTTCTCTTCTCCACAATCCTTCCCCCTCCCTCTTTTTCTCCCTGACTTTGACCCCTTCCCCTGTCTGTTCCCCTTCCTTCCTCCCTGACCCCCCACCGCCCCCTCAGAGGTCACCTGGACGCCAAGGCTGCTGACCGAAACAGCGCTCTGCACTGGGCTGCTCTCTACAACCAAGCTGACTGCCTCAAGCTGCTGCTGAAAGGGAGAGCATCGATTGGCACAGGTGGGGCTCCCAGCACTTCCCCCAGCCGACCTCTGTTCCTTACTACCTCTCCTGTGGAACTTCCTGCCTTCTGCCCAGACCGAGAGCGCTGGTAACAAGCATGGACTTTGCAGACAGACTGGGGTTCTAATCCTGGCTTGCCTCTGACCACCTCGGTGACCTTGGGATTTGTCCACTCATCTCTTGAACCTCAACTTCCTCATGTGTAAAATGGGTATAATACCACTGACCTAGTAGACCTGCGAAGAAGATAAAATGATGTTTCTGAAAGTACTTAACCAAATAAATACTAGCTGAACTCAAATAATAGTGATTCTGATATCCACCATTTACTGGCACAGTAACACCTCAGAACAACCTCATCAGAAAATTACAAGTATCATACTCATTTTATCGATAAGAAAATCAAGGCCCAGGGAGGCCAAGTAACTTGCCCAAGATCACACAGCCAGGAAGTAACAGAGCCAAGATTCAAACACAATCTGATTCCAAAGGCCCATTGTAACCTCTAAACTATAATGCCTTTTGACCTTGACCATGACCCTTGACTTTGCCCCTCACAGTGAACGAGGCAGGAGAGACAGCTCTGGACATAGCCAGGAAGAAGCAGCACAAGGAGTGTGAGGAGCTGGTGAGGTCTAGGAAAGGAGGGGAAGCCCCTGACCCTTTCTGTCTCTCTGCTGAGCCCCTGACCCTCTGAACTGCCAGGACTTTGTTATTGGCAGCTGGAGCAGGCCCAGGCCGGGACCCTTGCCTTCCCCCTGCACGTGGACTACAACTGGGGACTCTCCACTGAGCCTGGCTCTGACAGTGAGGAGGACGAGGAAGAGAAGGTAGGTCCCCGCCCCGTCTTGTCTCTTGGACCTCTGTGAGACAGAAGATGGAAAGAGCCCGACTTGGCCTGGTGGGGGGAGGGGCAGGGCTGACCTGGAGGAACCCAACTGTCCTTTCTCCCATACTTTTGCCCCCGCAGCGCTCCCCTCTGAAGCCCCCAGCCCAGGCCTGCTGGGCCAGCGGGAGGGTCGACCTCAGCAACAAAACCTATGAGACCATCGCCAGCCTGGGATCAGCTGCTCCTCAGAGCCAGAGTGAGGCCTGCCCCCCACCCTTGCCGGTCAAAAACACTTCTCGGACCATGGTCCAAGGGCGTGCAGGACATGCCAGTGGAGGTACGGCTGGCTGCCCACAAAAATGCTTGTCATACCGTTCACGGAGGGTCTCCCGTGTGCCGGCGCCGAGCTAAGGCTGCAGGCGTTAGTCCACGCCACCCTCGCAATCAGTTGTCAGGTGGAGGTTATCATCTCCCCCTTTCAGGTAAAGGAACAGAGATGTTAAGTAATGTGTCCGAGATCCCACAGCTAATAAGTCCCCGATGTGGGATCCAAACCCAGGTCTGTCTTCTTCCAAATTCCTCAGTGCTTTACTTAAATAAAAAGGGAAAGAAACATTTATTGGCCATCCACTTTGTCTCCTGTATTTTGGGGGCTACCGAGACACAGTCTAGTGGGGGAGATAAAAGCCCGAATGCAATTCGTTACAATATTAGACGCAATGGTATAGAATGTAAATTTCCCCCTCACCCCACAAAAATGTCAATGTCAAAAGCACTCGAATTTGAGTGTTCTGTTGACAGTATTTCAGCACCTAGCTGGTCTCAAGAACTGTTTGTTGAATGAATGAAGAGGCTTGTTCTGAGAGCTCAGGGGAGGGAGGGAGCATGTCCTATTGGGACCGAGGGGTGGTTGAGGAAGGCGTCCTGTCGCGGTAGCATCTGAGCTGAGCCTGAGGGATGAGCAGAGGAGTCCAGACTGAGGAGCAAGGGGAGCAGAAGCAGAACAGTGCGCCAGCGTGGCCTAGCTGTCATAGCCAATGAGACCCAAGCATGGTGGGGAGAAGTTGGAGGGGAAGCCAATGAGACCCAAGCATGGTGGGGAGAAGTTGGAGGGGAACACCAGACAGGTGGGTGGCGTGGGGAGTGGGGGCAGCCGTGATAGGCCTGAGAGGCCAAGGACTGCTTTGAAATTGAGAACAGAGTGAGAGATAAAGACGGGTGTTATCACTTCTGATTCCAGATCGTTCTGAAGTCCCCAGCCTGAGCTCAGAGCTCTCCGCGGCCCCTGAGAGCCTAGGCAGTCCAGCCTCCACCCCATCCAGCCTCACGAGCCCTGTGGACACTGCGGGTCCCACCCAAACCCCGCCCAGCTCTGAGGAGGGCCCCTCCCGACCCAGCCTGCCATCTGGAACCACCCCTGCGGAGACGTACCCCCCGGTCAGGTTCAGGTAAGAGCCCAGCTATGCAGCTGAGCAAGTTTCCCGACCCCTCTGTATATCATTTATTTCCCCCACCTGTCAATGGTGCCTCCCTAAAGACTGGGACACCTCCCAGCTCTGAGACCCATGACTAACGCGATATGCTAGCCCTTGAGTGGAGGGTGAGTGGACCCTTCGCCCTTCAGACACCTGCCCTGAGTCTCGCCTGGCGAGCTGGGAGGAGCCTGGGGCCCAGACTGCTGTAGATGGAGTAGAGAAGGCTGAGTCCCGCCGTGTGGCTCTTTCTAGAGGTTCTAGTGGGATCTCTGCTGTGTCCCATCTCCAACCCACGATCCAGTCCTTCCTTCCCCGCAAACAGCCCTTTCAGGTTGGAGTCTGGGGAGTAGGTGCAGGAAAGCTCCAGTTCCAGGCCTCTGCGGCCTGTGATGGCCCCAGCCTGGGGGCCCTGGAGGACTCTCCATCCACCTGTCTTGGGCCCCAGCCTGTACCTGAGCTCTTTCTCCCCCACTCTAAGAGGCTCTCGGCATGAGGTCACCTTGGCTTTTCCCTGCCTTCCAGCTCCGAGAGCACTCGCTCCTATCGGCGGGGTGGACTGGAGCCTGGAAGACTGTCCCTCAGCCAGGCAGCCTCTGCCCACAAGGAACATGCCGGTATGAGCTCTGGGACTGTGGTTTGTGGGGCGGGAGCAGGACACCTGGGAGGCAGCGTGGGTCAACAGTACGTGGTTGGGGTGGAGTCCTGGGGACCTCTGCCCATGACCGGAGTACGTAGGAGGCCGGGTGGCCACAGTTTGCCTCTGGTGCGCCCCCTTCCCACTCCAGCCTGGGACGTATGAAGCTGGGGAGGGCCCAGGTCTTGAGGGATGGCAGAGGTGATGAGGCCCGAGCTGTGGCTTCTCTCCAGGGGTGAATGAGCAGACCTGGGTCAGCCAGGCTGGTGGCCCACTTCCCTGTAGTGAGGCAGGATTAGGGCAGCCGTATAGCAGCCCTTGGTTTGCCTGACTGTCCCCTCGTGTAGGAGTCTCCTGGAATCCACTCAGACTGCCAGCTCCCAGGCAGAGATGCATGTGACAGGGACACGGCAAGAGCTGTCACCCTGAATCCAGCTTCTCCCTGCTGAATCACGAAGCCTCTCATAGTTACCCATAGTTAGTTGGGGAACCTGGGAGTGGGCACAGGACAGGGCCAGTTGGCTGAGCACGAAACCACGTTTCTTGTTCCCCTGGGGATCCCTCGGGGGTGGCAGTGGTTGTCTATGCTGGGAGTGGGAGACAGCAGGGGCAGGAGCTGGGTCTCTCTGAAGAATCGTCATCCACAGTCCATTGAAGTCACGCGCCAGATCCCAATGTGTGTCCACAGCCAGGTATCCGTCACCCAGCATTTAGCGGATACCTGTTGTTGAGACGTGTGTGATGAGAAGAGCTCGGGCTGTAGGATGTGGGGACTTGGAAAAGTGGCTTTGCTTCTTCAAGCCTTGGTTTGTTGTCTGTTAAATGGGGGATAATGTCATCTATCCGTGATAGGACAGTGGTGGAACAGAGGGAGAGAAACAGTTGGTATATAATACAGGTACTTAGAACATGGCACTTTTCATTCTTCTCTCCCCAGGTTGGCTTCACTGAGGAGAGGGCTCCAAGACAGGGGTTCTCCTGGAAGCTCTGTGCAGCCTTTGCAAGGCTAGCTCCTTGCATGCCTGAACTCACCCCACGTTGGACCCCAATGTTCAGAGCTAGGACTTGAGCCCGCAAGACTGGGGAGCTGAGGTGTCCATTCCCTTGGGTCTTGCTCTGTCTGTCCCTTGTGCCTCTGTGGCTGGCCTTCCTCCCTGCCGTGGGCCTGTGACCCCTCCAAGGGTACGGACCCCTTCCATGTTAGGGCTAATGGCAATTCCTTCCCCTCTGTCCCACCACCGCCCATGGAGCCCTATGGCTGGGTCTGAGAACTCATGAGCTAGCTTTAGCTGCAGAACCCTCAATCTCTCACCAGACCACAATGTTTCTTCCATCAGCCTGGGGGCTCCCTAAGAGTAGGACCAACCCACCTCCATCTTCCAGACCAGAGATTCCGCCAGCCAAGGGGCTGCCTTCTCGGTCATTCATTGGTCTAGTATTCCTTTACTGAGTTCCTCTCTATGTCCAGATGCCACATGAGTAAGACAAGGGTCTTCATTCATTGGTCTAGTATTCCTTAACTAAGTTCCTCTCTATG
Source organism: Ailuropoda melanoleuca (assembly GCF_002007445.2). Lineage (NCBI taxonomy): Eukaryota > Metazoa > Chordata > Mammalia > Carnivora > Ursidae > Ailuropoda > Ailuropoda melanoleuca. The sequence goes on along the minus strand of NC_048219.1, from coordinate 3,699,080 downwards.
TCCAGATGCCACATGAGTAAGACAAGGGTCTCGCAGATGTGGTCCCTTGCTGGGACGCTGATCCCAAAGGCTGGGCTTGGGAATGGGCAGGGCTAGATTCCAGGGGATGGTCCTGGGCCCATCTGCTGCCTTACCCCGATGGGACACTGCATTGTCTACAGCTCGCATCCATTCTGGTTGGCCAGCGCTCATGCGGTACTGGCTGTTAAGTAAATACTCGCTAGCACTCCTTTCAAGGGATGGCACAGCCCTCCCGGGGACCTGCTCTATTCCCCAGTCAGGAAGTAGACTAGGAGTAACCCCCGTTTGCCTATTCTCCTTGATGTAGCAGGAAGGAAAGTTCTGGGATGATTGACCTTCCCTTCTCTCCTTTTTCTTTGGTCAACTCAGGAGCCTTCCAGTCTTGGGGGTGGAAAGAGCTAAGAAAGGAGGAAGGAGAACAACAGGAACGGGAAGGCAGGGGCTAAAGGTTCTGCTTCCCAGTCCCAGAAGTGCCACCGTGACTGTCAGCCCCATAATAGAGAACAGGTACAGCTAAGCCATCATCAATCTCTAACACAGTTTTATGGGCACCGGGCGCTGGGCCCTGGCAGGGATGGGCCAGGCCAGACAGGAGAGGCCAGAGGGTGCCAATGGCCAACGAAGCAGTCTGGCCCGGGAGGCTGGGCTGTTTACCCTGGAGACCTGACTGGTCTGGGATCCTACAGGAACGGGTTGTCTTCTGGGCCTCCAGCGTCTGGTTTTATTCATCTCAGCCTTGTTATCTCACTCATCTCTAATAAAATATTTTTTTGGATTAAATTCCAGTGGTTTCATTTGTGGGATCTGAAGAACAATAGGGAAGGGGTGGAAATCCTAGGGCCTGGGATTCTCTCTCTGGATCCACTAAGGAAGACGCCTGGTTTGAAGCTGCGCAAACAGAGGTTTGCAAGCAGGGCTGGTTTCACCCCAGGGGATGTTTGGCAATGCAGACTTTTTTTGACTGTTCCAACTGGAGGGTGCTACTGGCATCTAGTGGCTAAAGGCCGGGGATACCATCCTCCAGTTCACAGGTCAGCCCCCACAACAACGCATCAGCCCGGCCTGAATGTCCAGAATGTTAATGTCCAGGTTCAGAAACACCGGTGCCAAGGAAGTTTTGGCTGGAGGAGCCGGGAGCCCAGCAGTTGAAGTCAGCCACAGTCCTTGTCTCAGTTTGAGGTCCCCTGAGACAACGACTTGGGGGCACGTAGTTTATAATTTGCAAGGTGATCCCAGGAAATGTAATGAGGAAGTAGGGAGTGGAACAGTGGGTCAAAAAGCAATACGGGGTGTATTAACGAGGGGCTACCCCCGTGCACTAGGGCTTATCTTAGGAACCTTTGAGAGACTCTTAATTAGAACATGTCTTTGGGGGGCGCCTGGCTGACTCAGTTGGTTAAGCATCTGCCTTCGGCTCAGGTCATGATCCCAGAGTCCCGGGTTCAAGCCCCGTCTCGGGTTCCCTGCTCAGCAGGGAGTCTCCTCCCTCTGCCCTTCACCCTGCTTGTGCTCTCTCTCGCTCACACTCTCTCTCTCTCAAATAAATCTTAAAAAAAAAAAAAAAAGAAAGAAAAAGAACTTCTTTGGGGCACCTGGCTGGCTCAGTTGGTAGAGCATGCCCCTCTTGATCTTGGGGTCATGAGTTGGAGCCCCACGTTGGGCGTAGAAATTGCTTTAAAAAAATTAAAAAGAGCATGTTTCTGAGTTGTCCCACCGAAAGTGAAAAAATTGGTGTGTTTACCACCAATTCTGGTCTCTCGCTGGCTGAGGGTCCTTCCTGCAGGTGTCAATTCCCAAGCACCCCAGCCTGCTCTGAAGCCCTCATTCCGAGCTGTGGGCCAGTGTTGGAAGTACGTCCAGGCACGGCCTGCTGTGATGGCCAAGTGAGGACGGGTAGACAGAGGGACTACAGTGGGTACCAACAGTGTCTGATACGGTTGAGCAGTGCGACTCTGGGCTTCTCTGAGCCTCAGTCTTCCCATCTGTACAATGAAGAGATTGGACTTGGTGTTTTCTTAGGGTCCTTTGAGCCCCAATGACGTAGGCATCTCGGCTTCTGTTGATGTCATACAACTTAGGCTGAGAACTGTGGGGAACTTGGAGGAAAATCAACTCTCCTTTTTTTCTTTTTCTTTTTTTGAAAAGGCAATCCTGGGATGCCTGGTTGGTTCAGTCAGTGGAGTGTTTGACTCTTGATCTTGGGGTTGTAAATTCGAACCCCACATTGGGTGTGGAGGTTACTTGAAAATAAAATCTAAAAAAAAAAAAAAAAGGCAATCCTGAGTAACTTCAGACAGCTGTCCCTTCAACCCAGAGGTTGCTTGAGAGTTGGCCAAGAGACCTCCCCACATCCCAAAATGATAAAGTCTAACCTCCTAAAAGTGGCCCATAATGCTGGCGTGGTCAGACCACACTCACCTCTGGCTTTCTGCCCCGTCTCCCCCCAAACCAACCTCTATCTACAGCCCCACAATATTTCAGTTCTTCCGACCCTGACATCAAGCACACTCCCATCCCTAAGCTTTGCACATTCAGAACTCCGGGAGGACTGTTTTGTTCCTCTCTGGATGCCCAGGGCTAGAACCGCCTGGCACATAGTAGGTGTTCAATAAATATATGTTGAATGAATGAATGATTGTTTCTTCATCTCTCATGTGAACACTCCCTTCCTGCCCCCATCTCCCACCCTTGCACTTCTGCCCCAAAGTTTAAACTTCGTTTCTTCAGAGCAGATGACCCCTCCCACTGGAGCAGGTCCCTCAAATGTGTCCTTAAAGTGCCCTCACTTCTTCCTGACCCTCCCCCCGATTGTGATAACACAGAATTGATTGCGTCTAAATTTGCTTAGGTTTTCTCTCGTCCATAGACTGCATCTCAAGCTTGCTGGGACCCCTCTGTCTTGTCACTTAGACTCAAAATGCATTTGTTGAATGAAAGAAAAACCCACCCTTTCCTACCACAGTCCCAGGTGACTCAGCAGCAAAGGAGTCGTGACCCAGGTGCGGTGGGGTTCTCTAAAGTTCTCTCAGGCGAGTCTGGAGATGTCACTGAACACCCCGAGCCATCGTGCCCCACTCTGGACACAGCATCGACCACTTTTCATGCTTCCCCTCCAGGTCCCTAAGCCCCTCTTCCAACAAAAGGATAATTTCGGGTTAATTAAGCTCACTAGTTTAGGACTCTTCCCGGGTCTGCTGGGGACACTTGGAAGGTCCTTCCACGGGAACACAGATGTGTGCACAGCTTTGGGGGCACAATTCTCTTTTCTTCCTTTCACCTGAGAAGACCCCTGCAGACCCAATCCCACTGAGGAAGCAGTGGCCTGAGCCTGAATAAATTAGGGGCATCCATGCACCTGGGTCAGTATTTCTCAAAGTTTGTTGCACCTAAGAATCCCCCAAACCCTCACGACTAAGAGAGCAGTCCTGGGGCAGCCCCGCCTGCTGCACTCGGGGGATTTTGTTAGAAACGCAAATGTCACTGCAGCAAACGAAACAAATGGAACTGGAGGGCCTGGATACACGCGTGTACACAGGCCGTGGCCCGAAGGAGCGAGCACCGGCAGCGCAGAGCTGGATTTGACCACCGCGCAAGAAACACGATCCGAGTGCCCCAAGTTGCCTGCACTTGGGCGCAGGCACGGAGCTAGGGCCGCCCGCTTGGAGCTGCGACGACCCTGCAGGGACGCGGGAGCCAGGACTCCTCCCCGAGCTCTGGGGTACCCTCGGGGTCTCGTGTCCGGGGACCACGGGCTCCCCACTTGCCAAATCTCCCTTCGGCAGAAGGGCCGAGGTGCAGGGCCCTCTCTCGCAGCCTCGTCCCTCTCGGGAGGCCAGGCCCGCCAGCGCGGGCAAACTTTGCCCGGGCGAGTCCTTGAAGTCTATATTTAGTGCACGTCACCCCTCCCCCCTGCGGTCGCGAGGCGGGCGGGCCGAGGGGGGTGTGTGGGGGAGAGCCCCGCCCCCGCAGGCGTGTGTGTCGTGTGGGTTTGGGGCCCGCGCCGTCGCGCGCCCTCCGCCTTTGCGCCTCCGGCAGCCCCGGAGCCCCTCGCCGGCCGGGCGTCGCGCGCCAGCATGGGCCGGGAAGCGGAGCTGCTGCGGATCGCCAGAAAGCTCGAGAAGATGGTGGCCAGGAAGAACACGGTGAGGCTGCAGGGATCGGGCCACCCCCCGCGTCCGGGAGGCGCGGCGCGTGCGAGCCGGGAGTCCCGGGGGCGCGTGCTGGCCCGGCGCCCGGGAGGCGCGTGCGGGACGCCGGGGCCCGAGGGAAGCGCGGCTGGCGCACGACGCAGCGCCCCTTGGGGACGGCTGGGATCCCCGGGGTGGGCGTGTGCAGGGCCCAGGGCGCCGGGCAGGGTCGTGCGGGCCCCACAGACGAGGCTTGTGCACACCCTTCTGGACAAGTGGGGTTCGGGGGCCCTGGGTAGCTTGAGCCGGGCCCGGGAAGGCGAGAGAAGACATCGGGACCTGGAAAAGGACCTTCGGAGTCCGGGGACTCAAGGCGTGTGCAAAGTCCGGGGAGTGGCGGCGACAGCGGGGCGGGAGAGAAGGAGGAACGGCCGGGGGGTGAGGGGGGTGGATTACAAAACCCTGGGCAGCCCGAGAACGGGCAAAGAAACTTGAGCTGATGTGGGGTGCTGAGCCGCCTCTATCCCTCAGCGCAGTGGTGGTTCTGGGGTGGAGCCGCAAGGCACCGCGGATCCCACAACCTCACAGCTCGTGGGCGCCAGGAGCGGTTCTACTTGCAACTTTCCCTTAACTTGGCCGCAGGGTGGGGCCCCGGGCGGGTGGGGGCCGAACAGGTGCCCGGCAGCTACGGGCCCCCTCGGAGACAGCAGGGCGGAGGAAATGGGGACGGGCTGTAGGCCTGGGCTGGGGAGGGGGGGCCAGCCCAGAGGAGAATCCAGACTGACGGCCCTACCTGCGGGGCCCTGGGCTCTCACGCCGACTTGAAGTTAATGTTTGATCCTCACCTTGATCTTTGCTTCAGGCTGGCGGCCACCGTGTTGCCTGGCCAGAGCAAACTTGGCCTTGGGTCTGGGAGGGCCTGGGCACACCCGGAGAGGGAGGAGAGGAGAGCGTAGCCCTTGAGACTGTCCCCCCACCTCACCCGGTACCAGGGCTCTCCTAGTCCCACCATCCATAGCCCGGTGCTGGAGCGGGACCTGTCTTTCCAGCCCATTCTGTGACTCTAGGAGCTTGGGAAAGGGATGGACCCTAAGGGGAGCTTTAGAGCAGGGAAGAAGGAAGAGTCACCGGAGCCCTGGAGTTTGTCAAGCAGCCCTAGAGTAGCCACAGTGAGTGCATGTCCGTATAAGGGCCAGTCTGCCCGTTTCCTCACCTGTAGGGCAGAGATGAGATTATCTACCTCCCGGGAAGGAGTGTCTCTGCCGGCAGTGTGAGGGTGGAAGATGTGTAAGACCCTCGGGAGAACTTGCATGGGTGCTTGGTGAGAGTTAGAGAATGACACCTGCCTTTGCACGGCCAGGCAGGACACAGAAACCCTCGGAGTCTGCTGGGAGCCCATCACCCTTACACGCCCAGCCTCCCCCCACCCCCCTTCCCGGGATCCTCCAAACCCCGTGAAACTGACCTCGCATCCGCATCCGAGGGCACTTTCCCAGCTGGGAGTGGTGGAGCTCAGCCCCCGGCTGCTGAGCTGAATTCCACCTCACAGCCCTAACCCTTGCTGACCCCGGGCTTGGGCCAGCAGATTCTGGGCAGGGGGTGGGGGGGTGGGAGTGGGACACCTGAGGATAAGCAGTTTTGGGGGAGTAGAGCTCTGGCTGAGGAGGAAGGGACCTGCCCTGGCTGCCCCCTCACTCCTTTTCTGGCCCTGGGCTCGCCGCTCTGCTTTCCCTCTCTGGACCTCAGTGTCCTCTTCTGTGGAATGGGAAGAGGAAGCCGTGTGCCTGGGGATGGATTCCTGCGGAATTACCCAGAGCTCTGTGCAGGGAAGAGGCCAGTGTGGCCGCAGGGTCTCTGTAGACAGAGCTCCTCTACGGCCACGTCTGCGCCTGGGCTCTCGGCAGCATCTGGGTGGGCACCGAGCTCTGGGCCTGTGGCCAGAGAGGTGGGGCCTGCTCTGGGAGCAAAAGCGGGCCCGCCCAGCAGTGGTTAGGGAGAGGAGGACACACTTCCTGTAAGAAGACGGATCCTCCACGTTGCAGCTCAGGCCTGGGGTTCGCTGCCAATTCATGGGTCCCAGCAACTTACTTATGGCTTTTGTCAGACGCTGTGAGCGGACAACTGAAGCAGCCTGAGACCCACAGCCCAACACCAACAGCCACAGCAACACATACACACAATGACACACGACAAACATAGCTCCACACACACACGCAGCCACACGCCGCCAGAGCTCGACAGGCATCTACACACGTAACTGCAGAGGAGACGTGGCCACCGGCGCTGACGTGACGGACACACTGACTATCATGTTTCCAGAAAGACACACACATGTGTACACCACACAGCCCCCCCCAAACACTTGCCTGCTCAGAGATGATAACACAGGCATCATCCCGCAGAGACGCACAGACACACTGCTGGGAGCCGCATCTATGCAGCTCCGCACGTGGACCAGGGATACTGCTGGCTGCACACCCCATCCCCGTCCACGGAGCATCACACCCGGCAACTCTCGCGCGGAGCTCTGTGAGCCCAGCCGTAGCCGGGGCTCTGGCTGTTTCCAACATGACCCAGCTGTACAGACTGACATACAGACACACACCCAGTGGTGAGCTGCAACCAGCTGAACAGCCACGGTTGATTTTTCAGGAATTTTGCAAGCTGGTTGTGAAATACAGCCATTATTTTATTTTTTTAATTGATGATAGTTGACATCCAATGTGACATCGGTTTCAGGTGTACAACGTAGCGATTCATCAGCTCTGTACATTACGCCGTGCTCACCACAGATGCAGCCCCCACCTGTCACTGTACCATGCTGTTAAAATACCATTGACTTGGGGCGCCTGGGTGGCTCAGTTGGTGAAGCATCTGCCTTCGGCTCAGGTCGTGATCCCGGGGTCCTGGGGTCGAGTCCTGGGTTGGGCTCTCTGCTCAGTGGGGAGTCTGCGTCTCTCTCTCAAATAAATAAATAAATAAATAAATAAATAAATAAATAAAATCTCTAAGAAATAATAAAATAAAATACCATTGACTACATTTCCTATGTAGAGCCATTATTTTTAAAATTAAATGACATACTTAGAGTTAAGTAAATTACATTAAAAACAAAGGTAATAAATACTCCAAAGTCATCACTGCTAATTGTTTTACTACATTTCATTCTCATCTACGGTCTAGAGCTGATTTACTTGGATTACATCAACACGGTGGAAACAGCATATAATGTGTGGTTCTGCACATCTCCTCCCAGGATCTCCTTTAGTTCAGGGACAGCACACTGGTAGCTTGAAATTGGCCACAGAAGGACTAGTGACGTTACAGAAATTGACAAACACTACAAATCAGGTGGTTTTTTTCTTTTGAGAACTGGGCACTAAACCTTGAGCAGCGTGCCCTGCCCTTATTCAGGTTGCGATTCCGTAATTGCACACATGTAGGCAGCTGTGAGGCCATCTAGACGCAGTTTGTATCGTGCTTAGAGCCGGGGGGCCTGAGCGCGAATCCCAGTTCAATGCCTTGTAACCTGTGATGACGTATTTAATCTCCTTGTTTCTTGAGTTGCTCCTCTGTGAAAACGGGGTAATAATTCCGTAAGAATGGGAATGGTAATAGTACATACCTCGCAGGGCCAGTGTGAGAAAGGAATTAATGCAGGTGTAGGACCGAGAACAGGGTAAGCCTTGAATTAGTGGCGCATGCAGAGTTATATGACCACACGTTTACATACACGCACGCATGTCCGCAGGTCAGGCCTCCAAAAACGTACTGCAAACCCAAGTTCCAAGGGAGGCTGAGGGCTGACAGAGGGCAGCTCTTGGGATGTGGTCCTGGCAAGGAAGCCTGGCAGGGCGGGGGCTGGCAGCTGGAAAGGCACAATGAGACCAGGGCAAGGGGCATGCAGAGGACACCGTCAGCTAGTGCTGCCCGGGGGACTGATCTCGGGACAGGAGGCAGGGCTGGCCTCTGGGAAGTGGGAGCAGGAGGGAGAAGGCTGAAATGGGGCCTGGCAGCCAGCAGATTTTCAGATCTGAGGCTCCTTTGCTCCCCTCCCACTCTCCCTTCGCACCTCTGCTTTCTGTGTTAGTCATTCAGTCGGGGAGCACTGAGCTGTGTGCTAAACCTTGAGGTTTCAGAGATTAAAACAGCCTCTTTACCCACAAGAAATGAAAGTATCTGTCCATACAAGGACTTGTTCATGAATGCTCCTAGCAGCTTTATTTGTGGCCCAACTGGAAACTTCCCCCAAGTCCCACCAGCAGGTGAACAGATACGCCAGTTGTGGTATTTCTCTACGATGGAAAACGACTCAGTAGTATAAAGAATTCTTGATCTCTGCCGCAACATAGATGAATGTCAGTTACGCAGAGTAAAAGAAGCCAGAGGAGAAAGCCCCATTGCAGTACTCTTTATATAAAACCCTTTAAAATGCAAGTTGTATCTAAAGTGACAGCAGAGTCCTGGGGGCCTGGGCCTGGGGCTGGGGTGCAGGGAGGGAGGGGTCACAAGGGGGCACAAGGAAACTTCTGGGGATGACGGCTGTGTTATTCTCTTGATAGTGATGATGGTTTCATGGGTGTACACAGACGTCAAACGTGCAGTTTATTGCATGTCAGTTATATCCCAATAAAGCTATTAAAAAAAAAAAAGCATGACCCTCACCCTGCAGGAGCTCACAGCCGGGAAGCGGGGGAAGGAGGGTGCAGACACAAAAGCAGTAGCAAGAAGCCGTGAAGTAACAATGTTAGAGGACGAGATGGGGGAGGGGAGAGCGTGCCCAGGAGAAGGAACAGCAGAACCGAGGCTGGGTCAGCGGGCGTGGTTAGAGCCAGGTCCCAGCTCAGGGCCGCTCGGCTGGAGGCCAGCTGGGTGGTGGGAGATGAAGTGAGGGAGCTGGTCTGCGGCAGAATCTTTTCCCTCTCCTCCTCTTTCTGTCCCTTGCCTGTCCTTTGACCACATGTCTACCCCTATCCTGTAGCCGAGCAGTCCCCGCCTCCTCCTGCCCCCTCTGTCCCGCCAACACCACACAGTGTGAGAAAGGGACCTGGGGCAGGAGCCATGGCCTCCGCCCTCACCTTGTGGCCTCCCACAGGAAGGGGCCCTCGACCTTCTGAAGAAGCTGAACAGCTGTCAGATGTCCATCCAGCTACTCCAGGTGGGGTGGGGCTGGGAAGCCTTGGGGGCTCTGCCTGGGGGACGGGGAAGACCTTCTGGGGAAGAGAAAGACCTGGGGTGGGGGAGCCCTCCAAGGGTGGGGTCTGGGAGGGATTTCTGATGGGAGGGTCAGGTCCTCAGATACAGGACCAGGGTTATGACATCAGCCAGGGCTCAGGGCCAGGGCTCTGGAGAGGCTGGGGCTGTGGACAGGGGGCATTGAGCCAGGGCAGACCTTGCCAATTAGGACGGCCAGTCTTGTGTGTCCATTTGAAGACCAGCCCTGATCCTCTGGCTTTGCAGACAACCAGGATTGGAGTCGCCGTCAATGGGGTCCGCAAGCACTGCTCAGACAAGGAGGTGGTGTCCTTGGCCAAAGTCCTCATCAAAAACTGGAAGCGGCTGCTGGGTGAGAGAGGGCAAGGTCGACCCTGGCCGTGTGTTTCTCCCATCGCCTGGGTTGGGACCATGCCTGGCTGATAGCAGGCACTTAGTGTATGTTTGTCAAATGACTTAAGAAATGACAGATCGCCTCTTAAGTGGGGAATGCCAGTGTTGATCTACACGTGGCAACATTTGTAGACATGTGAGTTTTTGTGTACGTGCGCCTATATGTATGTATTTCCGTGTGCTTGCGTGTTACATAGAGAGCACCTGTCTATATAGATGCATTTGTATGAACAGGGTCTATGTGCAGATGACTTTCTGGCCCCCTGTGTGAGCGCGGGTTTGCACACATATGTGCATGTTGTATGTGCATCTGTGTATGAATACATTTGTGTGTGTGTGTGTGTGTGTGTGCAGGCGTGTTGGGGGCATGTATGGCTATGGCTGTCCTCCCTCCCCGAAGTCGTGCTGGGGTCTGCGGAGACAGCTCAGTTTGGGAACTATGCTGTGTTTTCATTTTCAGACTCCCCTGGACCCCCCAAAGGAGAAAAAGGAGAGGAGAGAGACAAAGCAAAGAAGGAAAAAGGGCTTGACTGTTCCGATTGGAAGGCAGAGACAGGCCTTTCTCCACCGAGGAAAAAACGAGGCGAAGAGCCCAAAGACAGGTATTTTTTCTGGGATGGAGAGAAAGGGGCTGACACTTGTCACACACTTCTGCCATCGTCTCTGTTTGTATAACGTCTCTGTTTATATAACTTCGTTTAATCCTCACACCCCGGGGGGAGCTACTGCTCTCACCTTCCACGGGGCCCCTGGCGGCGGGGGGGGGTCTTCTTGGGCTCAATCAAACAGACCCGTAAGAACCAAATAGGCCATCGCCGGCACTGGCTTCACCTAGGAAGACACCGGGGCAAGAGGCGCAGTGGGCCAGCAGGGCAGGCCCAGGCTTTTCTCATCTGCTAGGTGACCACACAGCCTGCAAGTTATTCTCTGTTCTACGCGGATGCAGGGTAATGAGTCCACAATGGGGAGGGGGTGGGCAGGGAAACCCTGACTTAGAAGACAAAGCTGCTAGGATCCCCGCAGGATTCACTGTCCTCGGGGCAGCCCCCAAAAGCTATGGTTTTCCACTAATTATTTATATTTCATTCAGAGCCCTTCCTGTCTGGGCGTAATTTACCAATCAGGGCTCATTTGCTGTAAGCAACGTTGCCTAGTAACACAGCTGACATCCCACCCTTGTCAGGGTTCCAGGTAAATGGGGCTAGGAACTCACTCAACCGTTAGGAAAGTAAAGTGTTTTGTTGGCTCTCTATTCAACATTTCCATTTTGTGAGGAGAAAGCCAAAGGTTGGGGAGCAGGGACTTTCCCAAGACCATACAGCTATTATGTGACTGAGTGGGATCCCGTCTTTATCAGACCCCCAGACCTCTGCTGAGAAGAATAGAAAAGTTGTCTGTCTTAACTCCGTGCCCATTCCCCCTTGCCTACCTAGCCGGGGTCCCCCAAATTGCATGACTTCAGAGAGACCCAAATGCCTTATCCATGATAGTAGATAAAAGTCCTCATCAATGTATAAATAAATCCTACCCGTTCCCTATGTGACTAGAGCACTTCATTCCTCCGGTGGGCGGAAGGGGGATCTGCATTTGTTCACCTAATAGGTAAGGAGGCTGTTTTAGATAATACCGCATAGTATCTGATGGTAGATAACAGTAGGTATTATATGGATAATATCATCCATGATATATCTACATTTTTAACGAACATACCTTTTGACCCAGTATAGCCACTATAAGGAATTCATTTTACGGAATTAACCAGATTAGGGGCATCTGGCTGGCTCAGTCGGAAGAGCATGGGACTCTCGATCTTGGGGTTGTGAGTTCAAGCCCCACATTGGGCGTAGAGATCACTTAAGGAAAAAAAAAGGAATTAACCAGATGAAAGCATAAAGACTAAATGTTGTATGTGTAACATATTTCTGCGAGCATTTCTGAAACATTTTAAATCTCTGAACGCTTTTTAAATGAATGTTAATATAATCCTATAAAACAAGTGTTTTGCAGAAAACACTTTAGGGAATGATGCTGTCGAAGGAAAGATCTCACCCAGGAGGGAGACATACCTTCACCACGCTATTCCCAGTTTGGGCGGTGCAAATAGCTGTGGGGAAGGGTCCTAAATACCCTTCCATGCACAGAAGAACAGTCCCACACATTGAAAAACTACTTACTATGTTCAAAAAGCTGATAGGGCCTCCATGGAGAGGAACTGCTGGGTAGAAAAAAATTTAATGACATGGGAAAATATTCACTAAGTATTAAGAGAAGCTGTGTATGATGTAGCATATAGTATGACCCCATTTTTATAAAAATTAAGTGAGGGGCACCTGGCTGGCTCAGTCAGTAGAGCATGTAACTCTTGAACTTGGGGTGATGAGTTCCAGCCCCGTGTTGGGCGTAGAGTTTACTAAAAAAATAAGTTAAAAAAATTAAGTGAGTTTTATGTATATGTATAGGAAAAAAGATGAGAAAGATATATACCAGGATGGTAACAGCGATTGTATCTGGGTGGTAGGATTGAGAAGTTTTTTTCCTTCTTCTTTTTGCAGATTTCTGTTCTTCTTATTTTTTTCCAACAAATATATACTAATTTTTATTTTTTTATTTATTTATTTTTAAAGATTTTATTTATTTATTTGACAGAGACAGAGACAGCCAGCAAGAGAGGGAACACAAGCAGGGGGAGTGGGAGAGAGAAGCAGGCTCATAGAGGAGGAGCATGATGTGGGGCTCGATCCCATAACGCCGGGATCACGCCCTGAGCCNCCCTGAGCCGAAGGCAGACGCCCAACCACTGTGCCACCCAGGCGCCCCTATATATACTAATTTTTAAATGAGAAAAAGTAATGAAACCATTTTTTTAAAAAACAGAAATATATCTGTGTGATTATAATTAAGAAAAGCTCCATATTCTACTATAGTAAAATTTTAAAAATCTGCATTGTTGGGTTTCTTCCCATAATGATCCCGTGTTGCTTCTGAAATCAGAACAAATAATACCATTTAAAAAATAAACACGTAAGAGTGATAAAAATCTGTTGTAGAAATAATGGAAAATATAGAGAAAAGGGGGGGGAAACACCCACATTCTCACCACCCAAAGACAATCACTCAATATTTTGGTATATGGTTTTTCTTTCCATTCTCTCTTCGGCTGACTTTCTGTATAATTATTGCCAATTTTATAGTCTGCTTTGTAACACGCAATACTTGTCAAGTTCTGTAATCTTGTTGTTGTTGTATTCCTTTCATGGTGCTCCTATTGCAATCGTATCCCGCTTGGAGAAATCCTAACTGACATTTAACTTTTCATATGGCGTGTTGTGTTTTTGCAAAGGGGTTAGAAGTTTGGCTGGCAGGGAGCCCCCCCTTCTCCTCTGCACGGTGGCCAATGCGGAGTTAACATTTCCTGAATATCACTAGGCCACCTGTACCCGTGCCTTCCCTGTGTTCCTGCTATGGCTGGTCTGGCTGCACCTGGGGCCGGTTCTGAGCACCTGGGCCAATGAAGGGCGGGGATGGGGAGGGGGTCTTATGAGATGAAGCTGAAAGACTAGAGGCTGGACCAATGGGAGAGGATCCAAACGGGACATGGGACTAACTGACCTGTAGAATAGGGAGTACAGGCACCTGGGGGAAGGCGACAGCCTGGACACATGTATTTCCTTTTGCTCCATCCCTGAATCCCATCCCTGAATTAAAGGGATTTTTTTTAAGGCCTACAAGGACGGCAGGTATGGGAGAGGAGACGATTGGAGAGCAGAAAAGCTAAGTTCTGGGCTGAACTTGATCACTTATTCACACCCTTAGTCTCTAAGACTCGGTATTGTGGCCTGAAAAATGGGCATCATTTTCTCAGATTGTTTTTCCTTGTAAAAATAAAATGTTTTATTTGTAATGTATTCTAATTATATTTATTGTTTAATTTATTTATTGTTTTAATTTAACTAATTTTTTAATTTAACTATTTTGTAGTTATATATAATACTTATTTATATATTATATATATACATTATATATATTTATA
>NC_048219.1:3681527-3684928 GCF_002007445.2 Ailuropoda melanoleuca | reverse complement strand
TTAATATATATAAATACATTTATATTATATTTATTTTATTATACAGGTAGTTATTTGCCCATTGTAGAAAATTTTAAAAATACAAATAAGGTGGGGTACCTGGGTGGCTCAGTCGGTTAAGCACCTGCCCTCGGCTCGGGTCATGGTCCTGGGGTCCTGGGATTGAGCCCCGCATCAGGCTCCCTGCTTGGCAGAAAGCGTGCTTCTCCCTCTCTCTCTGCTGCTCCCCCTGCTTGTGCTCTTTCACTTTGTGAAATAAATAAATAAAATCTTTAAAAAATATACAAATAAGATAAATTCAAAAATCCATTGTCTAGAGACAAGCACATATAATCATGTATAATAATCCTGTGTTTAAATATATGGATTTCGTTTATGGGCACCTGGGTGGCTCGGTCGGTTGAGCATGCAACTCTTGATTTTGGCTCAGGTCATGATCTCAGGGTTGTGAAATTGAGCCCCAGGTCAGGCACTGCGCTCAGCACAGAGTCTGCTTGAGGTCTCTCTCTCCCTCTCCCTCTGCTCCTTCACCTCCACACTCTCTGAATAAATACACACATACATAATACATATATATTGTTTATGTAACCATATATATACTTCCAGACTTTTTTGCATGCATCATCACTACCCATAAAATACTTATTGTGTCAATAACATGGAATTATATTCCATATATTATTTCATAACTTTTCCACATACATATATTTATTTCAACAGTAAGGCATGTTTAGTATAAAAAGTTTAGAAACTCAAGCACAAAAGAAAACAACAGAAATAACCACTGTTAACATTTTGATGTGTACCTTTCTCATCTTCTTTGTTTGTTTGTTTGTTTTTTTAGAGAGGGGTGAGGGGCAAAAGGAGAGGGCGAGAGAGAATCTTAAGCAGGCTCCATGGATCCTGATGAAGGGCTCGATCTCACGACCCTGAGATCATGACCTGAGCCGAAATCAAGAGTCGAACACTTAACTGACTGAGCCACCCCTACATTTAACAACATCTTGACCACTCTCCTGGGACAGTAAGTTGTTAATGCTGGTTTTGCTGCGAAATGAAGCTGTCCCTGGAGGCCAAGCAGGGAATGAGGAGGGTGTCTCCCTACCTTGTGGGGAAAATTAAGTTGTCAGGAGTCCAATTTCAACTCTATTGGTGAACTTTTCATTTTAGTTTCCTTAATGATGATTCACTATCATTATTTATTGTATAAACACTAACCACATTAGTGATATTTAAAATTAAAATGAGGTGCGCCAGTCTGGCTCAGTCAGAAGAGCACGCAACACTTGATCTCGTTGTTGTGAGTTCGAGCCCCATGTTGGGTGTACAGATTGTTTAACAATGAAATCTCTAAAAAAGTAAAATAAAAATGAGAAATATTTGTCCACGGTGTGTCACTTCCAAAAAAATGAAACAACTTTTGGACACTCTCTTCCCTCCCAGTCCTGCCCTACTTCTATATATAATTTTTCCATCCCTATAGTCAAAGCGTACAAACAATTACGTCCCTGTTTATTTATCTTCCTATCCTATTCTAAGCATTTTTCTTCCTCTTAAATATGTTTCATAATGATCATTTGCAATAACTGCAGAATATTTCTGGTTTACTCTAGAAAGGAAAGCAATGAAAAAGGGACAGCAAATGCTGAGTCTCAGGGGTTGAGGCCCACATCTTCCCTTCTCTCTTCCACTGCAAGAGTTCCAGCTTCCCACTCTGGCCTGCACCTGTCCATCCCCATGGGGCATTTGGGGAGGAACCCCGCAGGGGAACTCCCACGGTCCAGTGAGGGATTGAAGGGGCATGTGAAGAAGGGTTTCTCCTCCCCTCTCCCTCTCTGCTGCCTCCCCCTGTGTTTAAGCTGGGGTGAAGTTCTGGAGCCGAATGGGTCTGGCCCACAGGATAATCAGGGCTACCCCCCGAAGCTGCCTCACCCACTGTCTCCCATGCCCCCTGGAGGATGAAAGGGCAGCTGGAAATCTGTACGGGAACATTGCACAATCTGGAAAACCAGAAATCCGGTGCCCAGCACTATGGGGCGTGGAGGACTTCTGTGTTCTGAAAACTGCTGTAAGGACAGAAATGTCTTCTTCCCAGGCAGCCCCGGGACACTGGTGTTTTCTCCCCATTTGACGGGGGAGGGAACCCATACTCAGAGAAGACGACCTGCCCAGGGCAGGGCTGGGATTTCAACTCAGGCCACTGCCTCCCTTTTTAGAATACCTGTTATATATGCTTGCGTGCACGTAGGAAAGGAACTGGAAGGAACGACCTCAAACCATAGTTACTGCTGGGGAGCTTTCTTTTCCCAGTTTTTTAGTTTTTCTGTCTCTGTATTGGTCGACTCCACAGCATTTGACAACAGATACGTATACAACACCCACTTCGTGCCAGGCGTCTTCTACCGGCTTGGAATGAGCCAGTGAACATATTAGTTTGGATTCCACAGAAGCAGACCCAGAGAGACAGATTCAGGGGCAAGGGGTTTACTTGGGAAGTGATCTCAGGAAATGCAGGGAGAGGAGGGAGGGAAGTGAGACCGGAAAGCTAAGGACGCCAGCCCAGGGTGTGTTAGCGGGCAGGGTGCTGCTGCGGGCACCCAGGGCTTACATCCTGCTGGGGAACTCTGGTGACCGTGGAGAACACACCTCGGGTTCACCCTCTTGAGGGCAGAGGACGCTGGGGTGTTTATCCACCGATTCCTATGTCTCTGGTTGAAGGCCGCTCCTCGGGTCCTTAGCTCCTCGGCACTTCGGGCCCACCGGCCCGCTGGCACTGGCTGGCATAGAACGCCCTCGAGCACAGGCCGGGGGAGCCCGCAGCGCAGAACCCTTGGGTCCCAGGGCCCTGGGAGAGTGAGTGCCCGAGGGGATGTGGGCTCCGCAGGGACGGTGTCAGTCACAGTGAACGAATCCCGCCAAGTTCTGTGCTTGCGGAAATTACATGGGGGCTGGTCAGATAATATACATGATAAGTAAGCCAATTTTACAGTACGTTAGAAGGGGATGGCTGCACTGGACTTAAAGGAAGTCTGGGGTGGGTGCACCTGGCTGGCTCAGTCGGTAGAGTGTCCAATTCTTGATCTCAGGGTCGTGAGTTCCAGCCCCACGTCGGGCATTGAGATTTCTGAAAGAAAGAAAGAAAGAAAGAAAGAAAGAAAGAAAGAAAGAAAGAAAGAGAGAAAGAGAGAAAGGAAGGAAGGAAGGAAGACTGGGTAGTGAAATTGGGAGTGATGATTACAATTTACAGACAGATTAATTTTATAAAACCAATAAAAGGGGGAAATGTATTAGCATAACGAGAATGTAGCTACACGCATTTTGGAGAATACAAACAAATGTTCGCCTCTGATCCCATCACCCTAGTATAACCATGGTTGTATTTTTTTTAAGATTTTTTTTTT